>NC_135872.1:18289537-18589537 GCF_031162955.1 Sander vitreus
CATTTTCCTGGTTAATAACTGTTGATTTTTCACTGATAATTATTTTGGGAGGATTGGGGAACTGATTGTTCTCTGATGGACCTGATACAGCTCTGGGGCAGGTGCTCAAAAGTATCAAGAGTGTTAAATGATCCCTGATAGGTGGAGATGTACCTAAACCCTGGCATAGTGTTGAGTCTGAATTTAATTAACGATGGCTTGGCTGTTTGGGAATGACACAGGAACTGCAAACATTTTTATCATGGAAAAAAGAATGGCTGCAAGCTGACACAACAACATTAGCATGTAAATACCCAGGAGAATCAGCAATTAACGGATTTGTATAGTGTCACATTATCACACTAAATATCCATTTAGAGATGAGCTGCTGTGTTGTGATGATACATGGATAGTGGTGACATGGCACATGGAGTTCCTATAGTTGCTATATTCTAGGGCTGCAGCTACAAGCTTCGTTCTCTAATAATCTGTTAATTTTATTGATTGTTTAGTCTAATCTATAGATTGTCGGAAAACAGTCAAAATACAATAGTACAATTTCCGGTTACACTTTACTTGAAGTTCTCTACATAAGAGTGACATGACACTGTCATGAACGTGTCATAAAACATTATAAACAAGTTATAAACGTTTATGACATAATGCTTTTTTAGTAAGTGTCATTCGGTTTTGTCATGACAAGTTATGGTTAGGGTTCATGTGTCATGACTATGTCATGACAGTGTCACGTGAGTGTCATGTGTTCATGACAGTGTCATGTCACTCTTATGTAGAAAACTTCAAGTAAAGTGTTACCCAATTTCCCAGAGCCATGTTAGTTGTCTTCAAATTGCTTGTTTTGTCCAATCAACAGTACAAGACCCCAAAGTGTTCAGTTTTAGGGCTGCAACTAATGTTAGTTATTAATCTGTCAGACTTTTTAAATAGATCACTTAATCCTTTCCATTCAGAAAAGTTTGAAAAATGTCCAAAGAGTCCAAGATGACATGTAAATTGCTTGTTTTGTTCAACTAACAACCAAACACTACAGAGATACTCTGCCTGCCCAATAGTTCAAAATCCAAAGATATTCAATTTACAGCAATACACAGTTATATAAAATGGATAAAAGCAGCAATTTTTCACATTTCAGCAGCTGGAACCAGTGATTGTTTCACAATTTTGCTTGATAAATGACTTAATGGATTGTAAAAATTGTTGCCGATTATCCTCATATTTTGGAAGTTTAAATTTTTGAGGGATGGCAATGTCGGCCCGTTGGTCCGTCAGTCAGCCAACTTGATCCAGACTGAAGTATCACAACTACACTGGATGGATCGCCATGACGTTTGGTAATCCCCAGACATTACCTCTAATGCCATAATCAGGTCAAAATGTCCATCTATCCAATACTTTGGTTTATGACTAAATACCTATTCAATTCAATTCAATTCAGTTTTATTTATAGTATCAAATCATAACAAGAGTTATCTCTAGACACTTTACAGATAGAGTAGGTCTAGACCACACTCTATAATTTGTTAAATTGCTATTGTTAATTCCCAGTGCAATGCAAAAGTAATGTGTGGCGTTTCTTTAGCTCACCAGATCTAGTTTTTTAACTAGAAGCCTTATGAATAATGCATGACAAGAGGGGGTCAGAATAAGGTTTCTTACTCAAGAGAATGCCTTATTTGGTCAATTTGATCTTAACCGTGGGTAAGGATTATTCTTCACAGTGATCTACCTCACTGCATGAAACATGAATATAGACACGAGCACAAGGACACACGATGGACCCTGTCTTATTGAAACTATCATTAATTCTCCAGCTGCCTGTGTCTGACACATGTATGTGTCAATGTTTGTGCATTCGCCTGTGTGGGTGGAAATGTGTGTTTGCAGGCATTTGTTAGACACGGCAGGCTCTCTGATGCCAGTGGCCTTACCCCCCGCTGAATCACACACTACAATGGGCAGAAGGAGGAGGAAGAAGATCTTCCTTTCCTGTTTATCTTCTTTGATTCTTCTCCGGATATTTCCGTGACCTCGTTTTTAAAGTTGCGTAATACTCTGCTGGAGGTTTGGGTGGAGGGCAAAAGGGGTGTGGAGGCAGCGGGGGGTGGAGGCAGGACATTGATCCAAACTGTGATGACAGCTTAGGCTTTCTCCCTCGCACCTCCTCCACGCTCTTGAGAGGAGGTGAGAGTGTGGCGACAGAAAGAAACCTTAAAGACAGCAGGGGATTTCGTCATTGCCACAAACACGCTTCGCTGAGAGCGATGTGAGTGAATAAAGGCGCACTCTCTGAACCGTGCATTTCATTCACACATAGATAGAAAGGATCACACTTGCATGGGTTTGCTTTCTGTTCCTGTATGTTTTACTCCCTGCTCTCTCTATCTTACACACACACACACTCATGCAGGGAAAACAAGAGGGAGATGGCCTATGACTCATTTATTTTGCCATTAAGTGGCTTGTTGTATGTTTTACAAGGTTATTTGCTGCAACGGAAGTGGGAGGCAGCCATGATGATAACGTCATTAAAACGCCAATAGGGCAACAGCAGTGGTAATTGCCCACTGCCCTATCTCATGGCTTAAAATGTCATGGTCATACATAGCTCTGCTGCAACAGTGAGCACTGTTGTGTAGACATTTAAGCTTTTTGGGAGAAGCTTGATATAAGAAGCTTTATGGAGGCAAAATGAACAAAATGCTCTGTAAAGGTATGTACAATCTTAGATCGTAAAATAAAAAGATATCATGATATTGTTAATTTTTGGAAAATCACTTTAAATCTTTATGGATAAAATAATTAGATGGTAGTATATTTTTTTGTCTAATCCAGTGGGTTCCATACAGCATTGGCATAAAGCAATATGCTCCAGCTCACCGAGTGGCAACATAGCTCACAATGGACTAATACAGTACACACAGGAATGTTAATGGGATAGCTAAAGTACCACTGTAAAACTAAACAATATATGCCATATCATCCACCCCTAAATGCAATTTGGCATTTTCATATTGAGAGAATAGTAAAAATAAGAGAAATACCTTTAATATAAAACAATTATTTTTGCTTTTTTAAATTATTGTGAAGACAGCCACAACATCTAAAATACATATTTTCCCTCTTACCTGTAGTGCTATTTATTAATCTAGATTGTTTTGTGTGAGTTGCCCAGTGTTAGAGATATCGGTCTTAGAGATGTCTGTATTTTTGATTTGAGGTGAATTGTCCCTTTAATGGTAGTTTATAAGCTTGGTGGTGTTGTATTAGTTTGCATTATATTGCAAGGTGTTCCTCTTGTTTTGTTCACATTGTGCACATACAATACATGGTGTTTATATACAGTTTAGTTTCAGAGATTTTGATGCCCCTGAAGTTATTTATTCTGTTTTTGTAAATCCAGTATATTTTTAATGGGAACCGTTATACTACACAATTAATAATAACTTAGATTATATAGCACTTACAAGTTACAGATTGGCTTACAAAAAAAACATAAAACCAGAGATATGTATGGATGATGGTGGTGAAGTGAATAGTTACATATATATATACATACATACATATATATATATATATATATATATATATATATATATATATATATATATATATATATATATATATATATATATATATATATATATATATATATACTAGTTACATATGACATTAAATGTTAATCAAATCATACTGTATATCTTTTAAAATATATTTTAAGGAGTCTTGTGGCATTCTGAGCCAGCTGAAGCTTAAATAGGAATTGACTTACAGTAGATGATTCATGTTTTCACTCATACACAGAGCAGGAAACCAGAGTGACTTGTTTCTTACGCTTCTCCGACCCTCCTGATGTGCCTGTAGCTCCCTAACACACAGTGGCCTTGCCTGTAGCTCTGACTGTGTCTAAAACTGACTCACAGCAGTCTCCACAGTTGCCCCCGAAGAGAAGAAAAGTGGGTGGTGTGTCAAACTAGATCCATCACTGAACTCCTGTAACAGTCGGCTTTGCCTGATCCTTTCCTGCACTGCAGTGACACCTCTGGCTGATGAAGGGCATAAGATGCCGAGTCCACTGACTGCACACTCCATTAGGCATTTCCCCTCGCACACAGGGGCTAAGATAAATCTGATTTACTACAGTATGTTCTTTTTTCAGACCTCGATAAATGTATGTAGATTACTACCTCTGTTCATGATAATAGCACAGTTTTGTGGGAGGCTGCGTTTAAGTCCTCACCTAATATTTGCAAAGCTTTTTTTTCATATTTTCTCAGCTTCTTTTTTAGCCTTGTAATCTCAGCTGCCACAATGCAATGCAGATGTCTTTGCCAGAAATCCTTAACATGTAACACTTGCGCGCATTTGTTTTAAGTGTTGCTCTCCTCAGATATGTAACGCTCCCCCAGATATGTTGGCACCCTCAATAAAAAGCTGAATTCCAAACACTGTAAAAAGATGAAGAAGAAAATGAATGCACTATTTTCTCTTCTAGAAAAAGTAAGCAGCTGTTAGTAATCACTGGTATTCAGGAGCTCACAAGGGCTGTGGTTGCACATGTTGCACTGCAAAGCTTTTAAAATGTATTTAAGTCAAACCAACACCCGTCGAGATCAAGAGATCAAGTTCTGTTAATATGCTAAGTGTTTCTTTGCAGCATTTGAATAGCTTCAGCCTATATTTGCATTTATTTGCAATTCTGTGCCATGTTGTATTTGATATTTGACGTTGACTTTGCTTTTTGTCCGGTTGACCACTCTCTAGAAGGAATATTAATGGTTCTCTTCATAGGTTTACGAGTCTTCTTAATGCACTTACATCATCGGCTCACATTACCCTATTGATAACATCAGCATGTCATCATGCGTGCTAATACGTGGCTGCTGTGTGCTGTGCCCGTTTTATAATATCTTGTATTAACATAATGGAAGGGCTTTTACGGCGAGTTTCATTGGAGGCGACTCCCCTCTGACAGAGTGTTAACTGGTTCTTGGCCTCCACCACATCATGTACGACAATAAAACAGGAGGACATTTAAGGTTATTATCAACTTTGATGCAATCATTAGATCACGTAGCGTTATGCATCAAAAGTGATGCATTGTTTGAGTTTTACCGAGCTCGGTAGCTTTTGGAATGCTGTGCAGTCACTGAGTAATGAGTTTTGGATCAAGCTTTGACGATGCTCGCCATGGCGTCCCATAAACAAAGTCCAGGATCCAACAATGCTCTCCTTATTTGTTGGTTTCACCGCAGGGTGCCAGCTCTTTAAAGAGAATGGAATCTTTCTGCGTGATAAAGGGCAAATGGAGCTCACTTACGAGCACCCTGCCTTGTTCTTGTGCTTGTTTGTGAGCTTACGTCTGAAAAAATATAGGGACAGACGAAAGCAGAGCGCTGCAGGATGGTAATTTTTAATGCAGGTTTTTTTATTGGCTGCACATGACACTGCACAACAGTGGATAGATTAGGCTACAGGATACAGAAGGGTACATAAGTCAATTTCCGCAACAACAAGCTCCTTGGTAAAATCATATGACCGCCCAATTTACATATGTAAAGGGAAGAAGAAGAGATTCGCCATCAGCTCTTGTGTTTCTCTTCCTCAGCTGTGTTCTGAATCAGGGGCTTATTTCCTTCTCCTGGTTGGCTTTACTTCCTCTATCATTTCCTGTTTCTTCTTTTTTTTATCATCCTAAAACCAAAGTGCACAATGTAAGCGATGGCTCCTTTGACTGGGATTCTGAGGGAAAGTATTAGCAAGCATGGAGAGGAGGCTGAGCAGGGAGAAGATTAAATTATCTCCTTTGAAGGTGTGCTGGCGCTTTCATGAGACAGAGGCCATTATTAATATGCAGTGACACATGCATACTTCCAAAATGATCCTGGACGCTTCGTCATGGATCATAAAATTCCCCAAGGTGCCTTTCGCTCATCGCATACTGAGAGCCGCAACCACATCTCTTATGAATCATAGCGTTCTGCCAGGATATATGGAAAGAGGGCAAGCGAGACAGACAAGGGGGGGAAATGGCTCTTGTGTTTTATTAGATTGCCCAGACAAAATGATATTAGTTTTGAGCCGTTGAGCAGTTTTGAGGCCGCTGTGGCGCTCCGTCCATGGGTGACAGGAGGGCCAATGAACAGATAGTGGGGTTTGCATGGCCTACAAAAGGTTAAATGGGTTATGTAAGCAGCTGTCAGCCTGGGGAAAGGTGATCTCATCTTTGGATTTGTTGATTGATTTGTTGGTGGCATTTAAAGTTGAACTTTTGTCTCAAGCACTTTGTGGACTGTGTGCAGTAAATTACTTTAGACATGTATTTGACAATATAGCATGCTGTTCTCTAGTTATTCTAATTAGCTAAAGGTAGCCAGGTTCAACCAGCTATATGGAATAATGTTCCTGCCCCAGCGTGACAGCGAGATAAAACCCGTCTGTGGTCTCATCACTCTCCCTACTGATGGCTCCATAGAAGCACCTTCACAATGCAGTTCTCACTTTATTTTTCTCATGTTTAACTCTATTGAATAAGTTAAGCCCAGAGCATGCTCATTATACAACTGGATGGAGGCGTCAACAACGCCAGCCAGAGGTTACACATATCCATGGAGTAAATGGTCATCGACTGTGTAATTGGAATTTCTACCCTTTTATTCCCTTTCTCTGCCTTCCCCTGATATATAGCCCAAATGAGCTGTCATCCATGATTGATTTTCACATTTCAGGGAAGCCTACTTTGACTAAGCACTGACTATTAGAGAAGCTCTGTCATGCCGGTGGCATGACGTGGGCCGTTAAGTTCAGAGCAGGAAACAGTTTGGCTTCGGCGCTCTCAAGCTTAACATGTAATGTACATTTAGTTATGTGCATGGCAATGAACTGTAACGCATGAGGCAATAAAAGCCTTTATGATTGGTAAACTAAGCTGAGTGTAAAGTTCTCCTGCTGGAAGTGCAGCTGTTAGGATGGCAGCTTTGAATGGTTCACAGTGGCACGGCTGTGTTCGAGATCTTGACGTAGTTGCCGTTTATGTCTTCATGTCACAGCACGTTACTGTATGTGATGACCCATGCAGTGTAAGAAATGATATGTAATTTGCTGACAACATAATTAGAAGCTTCTCATTGTGAAGCAAAGTTGTAATTTTTTGGTTTAGTGTTAGGTTTGGTTTAGTGCACATGAAATATAAACAGTGCATTATGTATTGTCATTTCAAAAGTCTTATTTATCTGGTTTCGTTCACTTCAGTTTCATTATAATTTTAGCTGCATACAGAAGGAATTATGAGTCATTCTGGTGGTTACTTAGTTGGTTGTTCACTTCCAAACTTTATTGTGCATGTGGAATTGTGGGGCACATGCCTAATTGGTGAAGAAGAGGTATGCCTTGCAGGGGTGGACTTGCCTTCTGGTGTAGTACAAGTTTTTTTTCTATTGGATCAGTTTGCCTGCCAACTGGTGGCGAGCCCTCGCTACTTGTGCGAAAATTATTATTGCTTATCATGAGAAGCTGGTTGGTAGGTGTAGTATCTTGGGCTGGGGTGTGATGGGCAAGTTGTTTTCTTCCATGGCTGCTTTTTACCTCATATCTTTTAATTCGCGCCAGAGATCCTGGGTGCTAATCCCAAATGAGTCAATTTAACGCCACGTGGTTGGAGCTAATCAAGAATCACGTGTTTAGTTTTTGATGAATTGCATGAATTCTTGGGCATTTTCTTGCAGTAGACCAATTCAAAAACTGGGCTTGACTGGGGGTGGCATATAATTCAGCCATCTCAATCACACCATTCAAATATGGTTTGGTGATATTCAAGCACTTCAGTAGACATCTGATCATTCAATTCATGCAAATCTAGTTGAGTGAAAGCCGTGATGTAATTATTATACATTGTCACTTTCTCATTTGCTCCACCCATCCAAAAACGGTGAACCACGTTGAATGCATATCAGGAAAACTGTACAATTAAGAAATCTGTCTTGCCATCTGATGTGTCTGGTAGCAGCTAGGTGCTTGGCCTTGCATGGACTCTAAACTTTAACTAACACTGTCCAACACCAGACCTCCCCTATGACCCTTTGGGCTTTATGACTGGAAATTGATTTACTCCCTCTGTTTTTCTGGATGGATGATCAGGGGCAAAGGCACTTATTTTAATTACAGCGTGAAATGGAGTGTATCCAAAAACGTGATTCTCTACGGCAGATGCACTCATGCCTTCGCGTACCGTCCGTGCACATGCACAGGTATGCACTTGCAGGCACAGATTTGGAACAACGGGGTGACATGGCACAATCCGACATGGTTTACTGTGCGTGACATGAACAAAACGGACATATGCTCATCCCCTGCAGTGGCTGTAGCGTGTTTTAGTTTGCTCAAGCCTAACATGTGATGGCCTTCTGTAAGACCCCACTATGTTCTATGGATAAACAGGGTATGTCATGGGTATATTACAAAATGATATAGCTGAATAAAACTGGTGTTAGAGCACAACACAGTTTTGTTCATAATTGTCATTCATACAACTGTAACAATGTAGTGTACTGTTAAAAATAATGAAAGAAAAAAATACTTTTAGTATAGCAAAAGTAACGTGTTAAATTACTCCTTACTTTAATTTCATTACTCAGCCCAGCAGTGTCAAAGGTGCCTTTAAACAAGTCCAAATCCTCTACAACCCTACACGTGACATCTTTTGTATTTAACACAAGTAAAAATGGAAAACGAGACATTGTGGATTAACAAGCAGGCAGCCCTATTACTATTATTTTATTTACTGACCATCTAGCAGCTAGCTTAGCCTCGATGACTGCACACAGCTCTGTATAAGTGAACCTTAAACCCGAAGAGCTGTCAAGTATGCATATCTTTCATGCTCCAGGCCACTTGCTTCCTGAGGCCCTGTAGTTGTCATGTCCTGCGGGGCAAGGTCCTGCATTATAAATGCAACAGTGGAGGTCAGGGACGACGAATCAGATTATGGTTTATGCCAGCAGGGACCCTGAGGGTCTACTTTAATGACAGTGATAGTTAGAGGCCTTGAGACGAAACCAGAACCTGTTTATAAGTGAGGGGACTGGTTCGGGATGCTGCAGTGATGAAGAGGGTGAAAGAATTATAAAAAATCACCGCATATCATTTTGGCCGCCTTTACTGTAACGCATTAGATTGCATGACCATGAATTAAATGATGTAATTTGGCACTACTTGCTTGTTCTTATTTCAACGATTTAGTTGGCCCAGGCCTTCTTTGCAAATGTAACTGCTGAAAGATATGAATCATTTCATGGCTGTGATGTCCTTATAAGGCCTGCTGTCATTTGTAATACAGAAAGTTGCACACTTGCCAGGTACAAAGAGGAAACTATTTTATACTTATCTCATTTTTCATCTGTAATAACGCTTTATGTATTTCTGCCTCTCCCCAGATATTTAGATTAATGTGAAAAATAAAGCACACAAAGAGCATTTAAATCGAAGCTGATGTAGAAGAACAAAAGTGCACGCAAGAGTAGAGGAAACACACTGTGAGAGATGTTGGCAATTCCCAAGAAAACTTTGGCCAGAATGGTTAACATCTGAAAACGTTAAAATGAAAATTCTCAATTACATTACATTAAGACTAAATTATAGAGCCTGGATAACAAATCAGATTTTCCTTCAATTTTGTTTGCAATAGGTTCACCTGCTGCAATCAATCTTTGACTCAAATCACCGGTGAACACCTTCACACTTTCAGTCACAGTTGCCAGAAATAAAACAGCTGAATGAGTGATGACCAGGCTGGCTCTCTTTTGTCCTCTTTTTGTTCCTGGACTGATCGGGCTGCTACAGCTCTGCTTGGTGTTTGGCGGCTCCTCAGTTGGAGAACTCAGGGTCCTGGCCTGTGAGGAGACATTACAGGTTGCTCCACTTTGACAGGTATCTATAGATGCCATTGACTTTAAATTAAAGCAGGGTGTGAGGTGATCAATCATAAGAGTACAGTCCGGACACAGCTACAGTGTGATGCATGGGCTTCCCTCCCGGGGCTTCACGACAATGCACTGCGATCAGAGCTAAATTACCCCAGCGACCCACGCTCCCTCTCCTCTCCCCCTGCTGTCCTCCCCTTCTGCACACTGCCAAACCCTCCCGTTTTACATTCCATGGAGCAACACTGTTTTTTATTACCTTGCTACAGTACACCCCTCACACAACCACTTCCAAAATGTTGCAGTTTTTTACTCTGCAGTACGTTAGGCCAAGAAGTGCACTTTGTGTCGGGATGGATGGAAGTTTATTACACCGCTCAGGTCAGGTCCAACCCCCACACACTAGCATGCTGGTGTATATCGTAACATTTTCCTTCGTGTTCAGATTGAAATGACTGTGAGTGTTCTGACACTGGCCTTATTCAAGCCTTGGATACTGTTGCTATGCTTGTGCATGTGGCTTTTAGACCGGTAGAGTAAAGGTTATGAAACTATCTCTTTGATAGGCTGCTGATGAATGTGAATGAATGACTCATTTAGTTTTGCAAATTTCTAACATCTAGTCACACATACTTGATATTTTAACATTCTTGCTTCACTTTTAACATGTAACACACTGTACCAGTCAACATCCTAAAGTTTGTAAGATTAACTTCTTGCCCTTTTGGCAGTCACTTGTTGCCATTTTTTAAATGTTTGTACATATCTAATTTTTAGTTGGCAACGATACATTTTTGTCATTTAATCATGTGAGCAGCGACTGCTTTGAAATATCTCCTTGTTTGTGTGTTCATGGATATCTGAGTGTCATTTTCATGATGTTCTTTCTCGCTTTCTCGTTTGTTCTTAGGGTCGAGTTTTCAACAACATTCTCTAGCTATGAATGCGGAGCCCATTTTCCGTAACATTGTGGTTGTTTTGATATTGGATGCTGTGTAATTCATGCAATTAAGATTAATGGATTTGGGCATTTCAGAGGAATATTCTTGGCAGGTTCGTCTCAAAGAAAGTATCAAAGAAATTGATCGTCATTTTGGCAAATGCACTCATCACTTTCTTGTCGAGAGTTAGATGAAAAGATCAATACCAATCTCATTTCTTTATACTAAATATGAAGCTACAGCCAAGAAACTGTTAGCTTAGCTTAGCATGAAGGCTGGAAACAGTAGGAAACAGTTAGCCTGGATCTGCCTATTAGTAACAAAATCGGGCTACCAGCGCCTTAAAAGCTCACTAATGAACATGTTTTTTTTCTTTTTTGGTTAATCTGTACATAAATGAATCAGCAGCTTATGTGCCGGCCTATTCCCTGGACAGGTGCAGTGACTTCCTGTCTTTGCTAGTTGCCTGGAAACTCAGGTGACGACAGCGTTACAAGAAGTCACTGCTTCTGGCCAATAAATAGTCCAGCACACAGCATGTTAAGTCAAGTCAATTTGATTTATATAGCCCAATATCACAACTCAGTTGGCCTCAAGGGGCTTTATAATCTTTACATCATACGGCACCATCTATCCTTAGACCCTTAATTTGGATTTAGAAGGAAAAACTCCCCAAAAAACCCTGTTAATGGGGAAACATACCACTTTACTGGGGAATGTTAATTAGTTAGAGGTGCTGGTAGGCAGATTTATTTTTACCCCTGCTTCCAGTCTTAAAGGGGAACTATGCAGTTTTTTTTTTTTAGCTTAATTTACCTTAACTGAACAGCTTCGGAGTCATTGGAATGGTTATATGACTTTTTTCGGGTTGAACGGTGGTCGTCTCGCTTCCCGCTAGCGCCTGTGAGCGGAAAAACCACCCTTGCAACTTTTGGCCGTTGAGCCGCCGGCCTCAGCGTCGGGAAGTATTGTGTGATATCCAGTGGCGGTTTTTGGCACGGGTGAAGCGGACAGCCGCCCGGGCCGGATTTCTTTATGACTCATGGGTGGCGGCACGAGCACTTAAAAAAAAAGAAATCCACGAAGCGGTTTTCTACTGTATTATCTATCATTTCACCGTGTGGGGAATTGGCAAATTTGCGCCCCTGCTTGCTGAGAAGGTGCCGTGCGCACACTGCACAGAGAAGCTGTGTGAGAAGGGGAAAGGGGGGGGGGGAGCGGGGGACAGTTCACCTCTGGGTCGAACGGGTCGCTGGGCATAGGCGCCGATACCGTTGGTGCTCCGCAAATACTGAGCACCCACGAAGCTGATCGCTGTTATGTGTCAGTTAAACTTTTCATCTCAATCCTATCCTGAGTTGAAAGAGCCTTGCCTACTTTACGGCTTTATTATCGAGTTGATAGGCGTGTGTGTTCGTGTCGGCCGTCTGAAATGCAAACATTTTTTGACTACTTTTTTTTTTTTAAAGGGCGTGCGCCCATAAGCATTCAATAGGGGAGCAGATTTCATACAATAACATCATTGATGAAGGAAGGCCAGAAAGGTCAGGTTTTAGTTTGTGTTTTCTGTTCTTAGTGCAATAGTGTAACAGTTAGATTCTCTTTAGTGTGTTTTCACATTTGTGTGATGAAGGATTTGTGCTATTTAGAATAGGCCTATTTATTTTATATTTTATTTGTATATTATTCTTAATATTTTATATTATTGTTGCTCTCTGCTATTGTTACAATTTTTATATATCTGATTGTATATATTTTTGGCACATTTATTTATATATATATATATATATATATATATATATATATATATATATATAATAACAACATAAGTGAAAGAGAAAATTATATTTCTCAATTTCAAAAATTTCTCAAAAAAACACACTTAAGAGAATCCAGTTATTTAACTATTGCAATTACAACAAGAAACACACTTTTTAAGTTGCACAATCTCCACTTCCAACATTTCAAAAGACAATGAACACAATTCTGCACAAAATATGACAGTATAAGTTATCAGAAGTTAAAATAAATATACACTATAATATAGTAATTTTGCAAAAAAAAAATTTGGGGGGGGCCCTGGGTGTAACTCAATGTAGAACCGCCACTGGTGATATCAGGTCTCGCGATGGAGTTTTTCACACTATTGTCATGGCTGAAATGGCAAAAAAGAAGCAGAAAGCTATGAAAGCATTGTCGGAGGAACAGAGAAAGAGGAAACGGCAGACTGACCGAGTTGTTACACAGGGTTGCCAAATATCTATTCCGAAGCCATAGGGGGAGCTCTATCGAGAAACCTGTGAGCAAAAAGCGAGAAAACAGCGAAAACTGCATAGCGCCCCTTTAATGCTAGGCTAAACTAATTTACAGCCAGCAAATTTTTATACTTTGCATAATGACATGAGTGGTATCAATCTGCTCATCTAACTCTCTCAGCAAGAAAGCAAATTAGCATATTTCCCCAAATGACAAAGTGCTTCTTTAGGCAGTGCGTGGGTTTTAACAGTTTGTTCCAAATGGGACAAACTCAACGCTTGTTTTACTGATGAGACTGAAATAATGTTTAAAGTAACTGGTTGAGTATAATCTTTTAGGGAGAGAAAGTGAATAATCACAGCTAAAGATAAAAAGAAAATGGTGCAGAAAAAGGCGTCTGCATTAGGAGTAGTGATGGGGGAGAGGTGCTGAAAGTAAAAGAGGTGATGTTAAGTGGTCATTAGCCAGTTTATCTGCATGATACAGAAATATGACTGTTGTTTCAGCAAATGCCCCAAAGACAATACATGTCAGTGTTCAAGTGATGAAGTCCTCTGTCAACTGTAGGAATAAGGACCCTTGTCTATGTTTTAATGTTGAGAAAAACAAACAACACCGTCTTTGGCTTTTCTCTCTCTATCTCTTCCTCTCCCTCAACAGTTTTATACAAGGCAAGGTAACATTGCTCAATTTCAAGGTCTAATGAGCCTCTCATCACATGAGGTATCATGCTGCCACACAACATGCCAGGTTAGTTATGGGAAAGGGGGAAAAAAACCATTACTTCAATTAGTTTCCTGTACTAAAGGGTGTGGATGACTGCCCACTCAAAACAACTACCTGAGAAAAAGCGACTCTAAAGCTGCAAACTGGGATAGACTCAACCCAGACTTCAACCATATTGTATTCATGATTGTCAGATGTCAAAACTGTCAAACCGTTTTAACAGTGTGACACAAAACACATGACTGCCAGAACAAAAAAACTCACTTTCGAGAGCAGGGAGGAGACTCCTGATGTCAGTTGTCACATGTACGCGCATATGCAAACTCTCTCCGGCAGTAAAAACCCACACAACTGTGGGAAGAAATGATGAAAGGATTCATAATCAGAACTGGTGAACTGAAGGAAAGGCTAATGAGCCTATGCACTGTTGTAATGCACCAGCGCCATCTTCACCATTTTTCAGCAGCCTTGAAAAATGATCAACTGTTTCCCCAGAGTTATGTGTAGACTACAGGCTAACATGCCTGCCTGCTTTCATCTACTGCATCGTGAGAAAAACACTAATGCCGCTCCCTAAATCCTGATGTCAAGGGTTGCTGGAAGAACTATGGGATCCTTTGTTCCGGTTTGTGTCAGATGCGATGAACCAAGAGCATAAGGGCATACCAACAACACTGCACACTGTTGTCGTCTTTTTTGCTGGCGCAAAGAGGTTTCTTATTTTGGATTTATTGGTGGTTTTTAATAACTCATGGGCACATTACTGCCAACCACCAGTCTCCCATTTAGATTATCAAACGCAGCTCAAGTGGATTTTTTGCTTTTCAGAAATAGAAAGTTTGTAAGAGCAAAATGAGGAGAGCGGAAGAGGCCTGACATGAGAGGCCTACTAGGTTTTGTCCTGAATGGGAATATTTTCAAGTGGAATGAGAATGTAATTCAGGTCTGCTTGAAGGGCTGCGGCCATGCATGCAATAGAAACTAAAACACTTTTCGCAAGAAAGGGGAAAAAAAATAAATAAAAAAATTGTATTTCTCCTGACTGTGAAAATGTTATTGCTTAAATTGCCTGTAATACCCAGAAGCATTGACTGGACACCACAAAGGAACTGCTAAAGCGTTCCTATAAAGGCCTCCCTCTCTACTGCACACTGTTTGACCTTTTTGCTGATTTGGCATGTCCTTGTGGACAGTGCGTTTTGCTCCAAGACCGAGACAGACACCGCCCGAGCAGACGTTCATGTGCTCTCCAACCCATTCATTCAACGAGAAGAAATTTCATTTTCCAATTGTCTGCGGCAAGATGATGGAAGTACATTGGGGGCAAGAGGATGTGTGGAGAAACACAATAAGCACCGAGTAGAGTCCACAAACATTCCATCAGAGTGAATTTCACTGAAAAAGAGACTTTTGACCTTAGAGCTTTGTTTTTGGTGGTTTAGCCGCTTTTCCGAGGAGCTTGATCCTGGCTGTTTGTTTGTCATATGCGTTAAGTTTCACATTTTCCTGGAAGCACAATGCTGCTGCATTAATTACGGCTTTAATTGGGCGATATACAAGTATACTAAGTTAAAAATATCTTAAATGTGCAACACATCTCTGCAGGGATAATATGTCCTCCTAGTAAAATGATGTTGTAAACAGAGAAAAAAAGAAGCATTTAGATAAAAAATGAAATAAAGAACATAATTTCCCCTTATTGGCTATGTCTGGGAGCACTAGAATTCTAAAAGCACATTTGTTGTGGTTCAACACTTAAAACAAGTAAACGTCCCACCTTTGGGGATCACTCACCAATACTGTCGGGAATTGCTACATCATTTAGTCATCTCATCAATGTCTGTTTGCATGTCTTATTCAATTTCTTATGCTCACGATACAACTGAGCTATGATTAAACCACATTTTGATTGCAAATGGTGATCCAATGTATTGGCTTAAAAGTGATGAGGGAGCCATCAGCAAAAACTTAATTACGCACATTCACAAAAAAAAACTGGGGATGTATAATCAAAAACAGCTGTCGGACGATCACAACCCACCTGGGATTATTGGCGAGTCTACCAAGGACAAAGAGAGTGAAGTACAGCCTAATGCCACGATAATTAGCTGAAACAGTAAGAATAGGTGTCCTGCCTATGAAAGCAAGAGAGGTGCTATTAATATAATGTGGAATAAATGGCCTTGCTAGACTTCATGGGGATCGGAATCTGTCATGCACTCCGCTGCTCATAGAAGTCAGACGAATGCAACCTGTGTAATTGCCACATATAATTGCCACATTTCAAGGTTGCAATTTTATTTCTATAGCAGTAATTATACAATCCCACCTTTAGTATACATGTTCCAATGCACTGATCCACGGCTCACAGTACAGTACATGCAAACTTGCTTTTAGCATTCGACACTTACAGACAAACACAACACATGATCACAGCATCTCTGTTAATGAACATGTAGTGTTGAATTAAAACATACAGGCACTTTTGTATAAATGTGATGTTAACTCTATTTTATTGTATGTTTTGTTGCTGTAATTCCATCCATAAACGACTGATAACCGTTCTTTTTTCATCACTGCCTTCTTGTGGTGTTAGCTTCTGTATGGATTCCCTGATTTATGAATGAATAGTGATTTTATTACAATTATACTAAACAAAACCAAACTTTTAATGTAGGTTACCTTGGTTGCATATGTTTCTGCATAACTGACGCTGTTATGTCTATCTTAAAAGACATGCGCACTACTACTAATGTAATTAAGTTCTGTGGACCCAATGTTGACCAGAACAACTAGAACCTAGTACACCATGCAGTGTTTAAACTGTTCACCGACTGGTTCAGAAATGTGGGAGGATTCATAGCAGTGTGCACTCTCCTTGGTGCTGAAGTGATTTCACTGTAATCAGAGTTCTTCTGTTTGACTCTGTGAATGTAATTGTGTCCCTGTTGTTATTTGCAGTGTATCAGGGCTGTATGGCAGAATATTCTGTGAATTGTTTCCTTGAGTTTGGCGGCAAAGTGAAGTTACTTGTGGAAATGTTTGCTTTTTCTTAACTAACTTGAATGGCACAATATGAGTCCAGACTGCGTCTATTGTTTTTCCAACCTACTTTATATGAATCAATGTCAGTGTAACAAAAGCCTTGACAGCTGCATTGCCATGGAAACCGCGCTCACATGGATCCCAAGAAGTATGACAGCTAGAGTAGCTTGAAAAATAGAGTTATTCAGCACTACATTTGACTTACTGTTTATTAGACTACAAATGAGACAATAATTAGATAGTGTGCTATTTCCTAACTGTATGTTCAGTAGGTGTCTGGTGGTGGAGTAATGGAAAATGTTATATCTGAAGGACTATGAGTAAACAATTTGAGTCAAGCATAGAGACTGTATTATTAGTATTACAAGTTAATCATTTAAAAAGTTATAGGTGGCAGTTGAGACATTTCTTTATGATATTTATAATGTTAAATAGCTATTTGTTAAAGTGACAGAAGTTTCCTCCATTCTTAGCTTATTGGAATGCAGTCAGTTCAAAGACATTTAGGAATGTTATTTACTGTATTGGCATAATCGTAACAGCCATCAAGGCTTTCCGGGAGTGGGAGTGGGAGTGGTTTCATCAAAAGTAGGTTAAAAAAAATGATAGATGCGTCCAGGCTAACAGGAAACAGACTAGTTTGAGTCACCAGGAAAGTACAAGAGCTCTGTCCCCCTCCTTCAGTATACCTGTGAGTCAGCTACCTGGTTCTATTGTATTAGGCAGGAATGTATTACCAACCAGACAAAGTGTGCAACTGACCCTCAAGGGCCCCAGAGGCCCCTTATTGTCTGTAGCATTTGATTTGTTGTGTTTTATCAAGGTAAGCTGTTTTGTCCAATTAACTTTAACTTTTAAATCAGCTTAAAAAAATTTGAAGCGAGGTTACATGGTAGCAAATGGTATACAAATCCTATTATTACATAATTAATATTCCAGTGTTAGTAGCTACACTGCTAGCTGTTTTAGCTACCTACAATCAGTACGGTGGTTTCTTTGGTGAGTGACCGACTGTTGGAATATACTTTTTGAACTGTAGGTCAATCCTGTTGATTGTGAAGATAGTATACCTGGCTTTAGCTTAATGCACTGCTTATTCTCTAGTGTTACATCATAGCTTACAGTTGTTGCATTGAATGAAGCGATTTCCTTTGCGGCAGTTGTTACTGGTCTGCGTCTTTGTCCCGCTATGATGCACAAGGCTTAGCTCGGAGGTGAAACCATCTGCAGGATGAGAGATCAGTAACTCCCTGTGAATAAACCTGCCAATCTGTCAGGGCATCGGCTCGTGGGCTCTCTCTGTTTCTCGTCAACTCACTTGCTTCAGAGTCACTGCTTTGATTCATCTGTTTCAGTGTTGCCTTCCTCTGATTACTGTCCCAGTCATTCCTTCTTACTCCCCAGTCTCATTGTTCCCCTCTCTATTTGTCTCGTCTTATCTCCCCTATCCTTTTTTTTCTCCCTTTACGGTTTCCCTCACTTTCTCATTCTCCACGCCATCTCTCTCTCTCTCTCTCTCTCTCTCTCTCTCTCTCTCTCTCTCTCTCTCTCTCTCTCACTTTATCTTAACCCCTCCATCTCCTCCTCTGTCCTTCTCATCAGACACACACAGAGAGTGATGCACAAACACCATCCCTCATATCTCCAATGAGTACCTTGTTATCATCTTGTCCCCACAGCGGCTTTCTGTCTGGCTCTGTCTCATCTTGGATTCCGTCACTAATGGGGCCTCATCATTTTCGACAGCTGCAATTCCTCAGTGCTGACAAACAGAGATGTGGTGCAGCTCTTGCGAACACCGCTCAGAGGGATTGTAGACTAATGCCTCAGTCTGATTTACACATTTACAAAGGCCCTTTTAAAACATAACTTCTATTTGACACAAACAGGCTGGGGTATAAAAATAGTAATGACAACATACAGTACGTATACAGACCTCACTCGCCCCTGTTATTCTTTTGTCAGTTGTTTTTTTATTTAAAGTAATATCAGCCACAGTCTCAGTATCAGGGAACACAATGCATAAGATATGTATGTGATTTGCGAATGCAGGGAAAACAGACAGTAACTTGTCAGTGTGCTATTCTAGTTTCAGACAGAAGTTTGTATATGGCTCTTCAGGCTTCTCAGATCTGCAGAAGAAAAGCTAAATGAAACTTCTTGAAAGCTTCAATAATAACACATGTTAGAGTTTTCCTGCCTTCGATCGCTTAGCCCGCTAATTGTTTGCATTGGGCCCTGCAGGGCAACAGACTCCCAGGATGTGAATGCCAATCTGCTATTTCTTTTGATTGCGTCCTAAATTAACTTGTTTTTTTTGCGAACGCTGCTTTCATCGCTCTCAAAAGGGAACTTAACAGCTGACTTGCTTGTGACCCAGGATAGGCTTTGAAAGAAGACAGCATGCTACAGATTGCAAAATCAAATAATCTCAATCTACAACTCACATCATCCAAAATGTTTTCAACAATGTTCAAACCCAGAGAAATCGTTAATTTATTCAAGGTACTGGCCCGGAACATTTGTTCGCCTGTCAATAGTGTCATATAACCTTTGCCCTCTGTAGTTGCTCTAACTTCCGTAAAAACAGCAGATGATATGTCAGAGAGTAATTGTAAATCATATAATGTCACAGAATTTATTTATTTATGTTTATGTATAGGGACAAGTACGTAGCATAGACCAATGCCACACACCACAGCATTTATAGCCCAAGCTTATTTGCCATGCACGTAATAGTATTCACGTGCAATTATACTCCGTAACACAGCATTTATTCTGCCACACAGAATCATTTTCCATTAATTGCATTTCATTTTGCAACACAGTAATCTAGTAGAGACCTAATTTATTGATATATTATTTCAATTTCAATCCAGCTTACTACAATGTGCTATGACAAGCTAAATGCTATATGCTAAGACAAGTGACTCATGCCAGCCACCAAGCTAATGCGTACAGTAACGTTACAACAACGTTGTAGTTGTAGCAACATTTTATTTAGTATTGTTTTGACCAAGGAGAAAAACGCTGGGCTGCCCCATGATTGAATTTGCCACACAACATTAGCTACAGTAACTGTATGGGTAGTCACCTCATCTAAAGGTAAATTAGCAAGTTAGCTAGCTAGCACACTCAGCGGCCCCTCTGCCTCACACTTTCCGCTGCTAGGAGACCACCGGGAGGAGAGCGGACAGCATCTCTGGAGATGGACCTTCACTTAGCCGCTGTAGCAACCCAAATTCAGCCAGCCCAAACCCCAGCGCCATATGGGTCACAACGGGCTGGTGGCCAGCGGCAGCGCTGCGTCTAACCAGCAAGAGAAAGTGTGCTGATCCGGCGGGGAGTCGCGGCGGTCCGGGATCAGAGCCCGGCTGAATTTGAGTTGCTACAGCGGCTAACTGACCTTGGCCGGCTACCACAACAATAGGAACCTAATTCTGTGGGAAACACTGCAGTTATTTTATTAGAATGAGATGACATAACATGAATACAACTTACATTAACTTGTCCTTGAACATTATTTTTGCCTGAGTAAGGTCAGATAGCTTTTCATCAGCAATGCAGCAATTTAGATCAAGCTACATCACGACGTCATCAAAGTCCATCTTTTGTTATTTTAACAAAAGTGGATTGTCGATTTTAATGTAGGAGAGTGTTAATACAATCCTCAGTCCTTGTTCAGTGCAAAGGCTTTGCAAAGTTAGTTTCTTTTTCCTCAGACAGTTTTTATTTGCTGAGCTGCTGCAAAATGAATAGTAACAAAAAGGGGAATTCTTTACTAAAAGACTGTAACTTTGCTCCTTTATTTCCTCTCTTCATTTACAGGGTTGCAGTTTGACGTGTAAAAGTTTTTTTGTGTGTCTTTTTAAAGGCATTTAAAGCTCACCTTGTTCACATAAAACTCTGAAACATTCTCTAAGGCTGGACTGGCTATGCTGGTAGAACCACTTACAGAGAACATTTAAATATCCTGTTGGTTGGGCATTAGGCAGCTCACCGAGTGAACTGAGGTGAGCTGTGTGTTGAAGCTTATCGTGTTTGAAGAGAGGCAGGTACACTGATCTGTGTTAATAACGTGGTGGTAAGAGCCGCTCAGCCAGCCAGCGGTTATGGCCTGCCAGCATATTACCAGTGACATCACAGATCAGACTGCATTTGGCACACGCTCAGCCTACGCTCATTAGCCCAGACATCCTACAGGAGACCCTGCTGGTCATTTACACACTGTCCTTTAAAGTACGGTCAAAGAGCATCCGCGAGAACCTTACAGACAAATTAGACAAATAACTGTAATGTTAGGTAATATACTGTAGATCAGGCTTCCATTTCAATGTTTTATAAGGCTGTAGTAACACTGAAACCAAGGGAGGCACACTAGCAAACAATCAGTTGAGAGGGAAGATAAAATATTC
This sequence comes from Sander vitreus, assembly GCF_031162955.1. Lineage (NCBI taxonomy): Eukaryota > Metazoa > Chordata > Actinopteri > Perciformes > Percidae > Sander > Sander vitreus. Next base: position 18,310,835 of record NC_135872.1, read on the forward strand.
CATTCGATGTGTTTCAGTTTACGTCAGCCTCACAGTCCAGTGACATGATTCTCATTAAACTCCAGTTTCACTGAACGCTCAGTGATTTTTTAACCACAGTGTGTTCAGGTGGTGCCCTGTTTGTACTTTACAGTCATGGGATCTTGGGCTCATTGGTAATCTTATTTTAATCAGGAGTTGCAGAAATATTCTAATTTATTGCTGGGCTGAAAATCTCCCGGAGCTTCTTGGAGCATGAACAGAGCCTTTGCATTAAATATTTCAAAAAACAAGTCGATTTTAAATATTTAATGCGTAGAACGATTGATATGAACTGAAACTACTTTATGAAACATTAAAGGCCCTGTGTCCATCTGAACTATACACATTCATTGCCTTTCCTTTATTGTGTTATATATCTTTTTTGTGCACGTTATAGGTTTACAAAGTGAAAAAGACCAATGTCCACCCCAAAGGGACTTACCATCTCCAACAGAAAACACCGTTCACAAACTGCTCCAAACAGCTCTATTGTAGTCCAGCCTTTACTTCCGTGACGGACGTGCGTCACTTTGTAACACACGTTATAATGCTCGCCTAGCTGCTAGTGTGGCACTCCCTCATACTCTGCAACTGACTAGCTAGCAGTACTTACTGCGCATGTGCGACTCCCAACAAAGATGGAATAGAAGTGAGATGTCTCACTCTGTAGCTAAAACAGAGAGCTCAACACACAGGGTGAAAAGAGGAGCTGCATCAATGTGCAGTACAACAAATATATGGTGTTTTCTGAAAATTAAACCACATAAACCTATTCTGGTACAACCTCTAAATACAATTATGAACCTGAAAATGAGCATAATATGAGCACTTGAAGCCACAACACTGGAGAAATACATTCAAAGCTGTCGTGATTGTAAGTGCATTCATACATCATGGGAAGAGGGAAACTTACTTAATTGGAATCTGTTCTCTCTCTCCCAGGCATTCTCCTCCCTTATCTCACCCTGACCCCCCCCCCCCAACGCTGCTCTCTCTCACTGGGGGTGAATACAGAAGGATAACATTGAATAGAATTTTAAAGGGTGGCGGGAAAAAAGAGACATTCAAGAATGTGGGAAGTGGCAAGTGAAAAAAATAACGCCTCTGCAGAGTAGTAGGAGCGGGTTTATCTTGTTGTCCTAACACATCTTTGCCTCTCTCGCTGAATAAACTGCAGTACTGATTCACTCTGATCAAACACTGTACTTAATACTTGTGTACAAATCCCAAACTTAATTACTATGAACCGAAATGGAAATTAACTCAATTATGAAAATATTGCCATATATTTGTCTTTTTGTATCTAATTAAATTCATCTCTGTGTCTTTTGCCAACATTTCCAAACTTTGTTTTCATACTGAGAGTAATATAGACTTTTAGGAAAAAATGTAATAATAACAAATAAAAACGTTTTATTTGCAACGTGATTTTGCTGCATACTACAAACTGTTCCTAAGAAATTAAGACAAATGTGTCATAAAACGTCTTCGTTGATGTCATCCATCCTGTGTCTGTAGAATCAAAAAAGTTGGGTGTATAATTAGTATATATAGTTACATTGAGCACCACAACCAAAATCCGAAAAATATTTTTTGTTAATTTTACCTGTATTGCTATTTACCAATCAAGATTGTTTGTTGTGATTTGCCCAGTGTTATCGGCCGTAGAGATGTCTACCTTCTCTCCATTATAATAGAAATAGATGACACTCAGCTTGTGGTGCTCAAAGCGGCAGAAAAATACATTTAAAAAAACTCAAAAGCAACTTCTCTTTCCAAAAATCATGACCATGTTACTTAAGATAATCCGCAGACCTGGTTGTGAGCAGTTTTATGTAGGAACTATTTTCTTGCTACCTACTTACACCTGCTAACCGTATCACCATGCAGAAGGAAGCATACTTATGGACGAGAGGGTCTTGCTCGTGGGATGTAAACATTACTGGCGTCCGCCTCTGCTGAGCTGTAGCGTTAGCTAGCTCAGGTGAGCTAGCAGTGTCGGTTTGCTACAGTTACAGCTCAGCCACGGAGGACGGAACTAGTTCCCAAACATTCGCAATCAGGTCTGTGGATTATCTTGAGGTAACCAGGTCATGATTTGCAATGTGAAAGTATTAAACTTAATGCCTGCAGTTTGTAACGCTGCTTTCTCTCTAAACTAGTAACGTTTCTTTTAAATCCAAAATTGGTGGACTGCCCCTCTAAACTTAGATAGCTATTTTCATAGAGCACAACATTGCCACATACTGTGCTGTCCAATAATGACAGAAGACACAAGATGAATGAAATATAACCGTTTTATTGTCATACTGTCACATAAGTGTCAAGTATCAAGTCAGAATGAAAACATACTGAGGTAATCCTGTATGCTATGTATCTTCAGCACTGGTAGAGGCTGTTGATCCTGAGAATGTCGATTTTGGACATGCCGTCTCTCTGCCCGATTGGAACAGAGGAGTCAGGGATGGGAGTTATAGAATCCAATCCCTGCTTTGCAAAGGCAGATCTATAGATTTGATAGTGAGAATCATAAGAAAAAAAAACATTCATAAATTTGTTTACAGAATACGTCCTGCATTGACTTATTTGATCAAGTACCATTTTTTTGTTACCTTCCATAGTGCATTATAGAAGAGTAGTCATACGGAGTGTTGAGATTATTTGTGTCCTGCTTTTGGAAGTTGTAGACAAAATCTGGTGATAAAAACAGTAATTAATAGCTAACTGACTCAGAAATATATCAAATGAACCATAAATGACACTGTGAAATTCTTACCTTCATTGATATTATCCCAGTTGATTTTGATGTACTTGTCGCGGTCGCTGCGAGTGTGTTCGTGGTAGAAACCCAGCACATGCAGCAGTTCGTGCTGGATAATGCCGAGATTTATGCAGCCGTACCTCTGCAGTGACACCACTTGTATGTCTCCAGTACGACCCAGTAAAGAGGCACAGCTAATGGCAGATGAAGTGAATGAGAGACAGAGATGATCAATATGCAACATGCAACTTGACAATTGATTAATAAATGAATGTAATTTACATTATCAGCGACACCTCTGAAAGGATTTACAAATGTTTAAAAAAGCACTTCCTGACGTAATTAAAGGCAAGAATGATGCTGCAAGATGCATGTTGCATCTTTACCTTGTGTGCATGGATGGATTATGAGACAATAGGCCCCAATGGCAGGACATGTAAAAGGCTCCCCACCCCACCTCTGTCGGAACAAAAAACCCTGACTGAAAGCAAAATGATGCAAAAATGATTACAGTCATAAGTCAACTTTCATGTGCTTCTTTGTGGTTATTTTGCATCTCTTTGTAGCTGCATTGAATCCCTTTGTACTGACAATTATTATAGTAAACCACCCAAGAAAGTCTGAGATGAAGAGCTGTTCTGCTGTCAAACTGGTTTAAATAGCTTTACTATTGTTACAGTATTTTAATGTAAGCTTACTCTGGCCTCAGTATGCTGTGTAGCTGTGAACAAAAATTAACAAAAAAACTAAACTTAAAATTAACATTAAAGTTCATATTCATGCATGTTATCCATATTTATAATCATTTATTTCACCACAATACGCCCAATACATTAGGTAAGTGTAGATACGTTTTTTTTTACTGTTCACACTTCCCTTTACAAACTGTCTCACTACTTTGATTATACAACTTCTGTGTTTTTTTACCTTCACATGCAGGAGTGCTTTACTCATTGACTCACCCATATTTTGGTTGAAGGCTTATGTACGCCTTCTGACTCTGACGTGGAATGAAGCGAATGCAGGTGTTGCTTTCAAAGCCCTTCATGGCACGTTGAATCTCACTTCTATCGCTGTTGTCTACAATTGTGAATAAAAGTAGTTTATTGGTAACATCACATATTCAGTGTGTGAAAGAGATGTCATTGTGCAGAATCCTTAAAAAGTAAAACAAATAATAATAAAAACCCACCATAATTGTTGCTTAAAAGATAAGGGATTTCCACATTTCCGTTAGCAGACTTCGGCCACAGGCAGCTATTTGTTGCATCTAAGCACTTCATGGCATTCCTGGTTTTTGGAATCACTATGTCTCCTTCCAGCAGAAAATCTCTAGATCCTATTAGAAGAAAAGAAAATATGCATTTCAATCTAACTGGCAGAATACTGGTAAAATCAAGGCTGTCCGCCGAAAATGTGTTCCAGTATATATATGGTTTATGTTATTGAATACATAAATGATGCACTAATATTGTGAGAAACTAATGTTCCCACGCTGTCCTTGAAATATGATCGAATACTCACCATTGTTCATTTTCAGAATAGTTGTTGTCAAGTCCTCTGTGTCAGAATGATCCACTATGATCTCTAAACAGAAGAAAAACAGAAGTCATTTTCACAATGGCACACAGTCCGTCGAAAATGTGTTCCAGTATATATGGTTTCTGTTATTGAATACATAAATGATGCACTAATATTGTGAGAAACTAATGTACCCACGCTGTCCTTGAAATATGATCGATTACTCACCATTGTTCATTTTCAGAATAGTTGTCAAGTCCTCTGTGTCAGAATGATCCACTATGATCTCTAAACAGAAGAAAAACAGAAGTCATTTTCACAATGGCACACAGTGTTGTACCTGATACATTCGGTCTGTTAGACAAGCTGCAAAAAGAAGAACACGAACACAGAACTAAGGTTTGGTTACTTACCATTATCAGCACCATGATACTGTGAAAAGAAAAGTAGAAATAAACCATTTTACCTCATTTTACAGTACTTCAACTCAATCTAATGCATAATCTGGACAAAGATAGGCAACGATTATATGGGAAATGTGTGATCGAATACATACAATGAATACAAGCTGTTCTACACTATTAAATCAGTTATTTCTTACAATGCCATCGTGAGCGTTACAGAGGCCCAGAAGCAGCAGCAGAAGAAGAGAAACCGTTGTTCTGAAGTCCATTTTTGTCTGAAGATGCTGATGCTTAAGAGGTCGCTTCGGAGGCTTGACTGGTCTCACCGGGGACTGATGCTGAAGCCCAGTCGAGGCTGAGTTTTTATACAGGCTGCCAGCGTGTCTATGTTGACAGAGATTAGTGGTAGGTGTTCAATGGGCTCTGTCTTAGACACACAGCTGATGGGAGTGCCCTGCCCACCCTGGCCCACTGTTGCCACACAGGGATAATCTAATTCTGGGGGGATTACAATGACCACAGGCTGCTGTCGGCTCGCTTAGCATCAGATTTTAGATGGCCTTTTTAACCAGCAGAGGATCTGCGCATGAGATCTTGGCCTGCCCTTAGTCTTATTCTAAAAATAACAGATACACCCTTTAGAACAAACAATGCCATGTTGCCAAATATTTGCAGGCACTGAGGTGGAGTTGTAATGTAGTTTTAAGCCTTTTTTCTAACAAAACAGCAGTATAAAAGGCTGTTTCAGTTCTGAGGAATAAATAGGGAGCATTGTTTTGTTTTATATTTCAGTTAAAAGCTGCAACAATTAATCAATCAGTCGATCGGCAATTGGCAACTATTTTGATAATCGGGTCACAATCGAGTATTTGCTGCTTTTCTTTGTCATACATACATCACACATGAATATTTGGGGGTTTTGGACTGATGGTTGAATAGAACCAGAAATTTAAAGACGTCACCTCGGGCTTTGGGAAAATATAAACATTTAAATAGATTAATCGATTTAAAATAAACCTAAAAAAGATTTTTACTATATTTTCAGATCAAAATATGCATGGACAATTAACAATCCTAAAATTATAAAAGTAATGATTACTATAATAATGATGTTGCTTGTGTAGGAAAGAGAAAGAGATAAATTAACAGAACAAAGTAAATCCCATACTGATCTGAGCCCACCCTGTAGTTGTTTAAATACTGTGATTATTATATAATAATTTGTTGGCTCTGTAGTTTATTTTTCACTCCCAAAAGTCTTGTTCATCCCATATTTTAATATAAACATTTATCAGTTAAATGCATGAATTTTCAAAATGTGAATTTCTTTTTCATTTTGAAGTAATTCTGATTAGATTTTTGTCTGCTGAGGAAGCTGTTCCACCATTTTGAACATATCTTTGGCTTGGAGCTGCTGTGCTGTGAATCCCCCCACTGCTGTCTTTTTCTTCTAGCTAGAAAATATTATTTTTATTATGCCAACTTATTTCTCTATTGCTATCAGAACAAACTTGCTTTTTGATCCAAGTATGAGCACTTAAAGGCTTGATCACTAACAGCTCCAGTGCTACAGATACTATCAGTGCATCTCTGAACAAAAACCTCATTTCCCATTAAACTAAACAGCCACTGTAGCCTTTACAACCTTTTAGATTGCACAAAGAGCCTTTTAGTTTACGCTGGGTGTGACCTACTGTTGTGCGGCTCCATTTAAAATGTGCTGTTTCAAATAATAATAATATTGGCTCAATTAGTGACCGGCTGTAAAGTCCTGGATTCATTATTGAAGCGCTACTGCTACTGTTGCATCAGTGATGATCTCAGCTGGAAAGACCGGCCTTGGCCATCAGACTGTGATGAACAAAAAACTGCCTTCTTAAAACTCAAAATCCAGAAATGGGTTGTTTAGGAAGATGAGTATTCAGATTTATTGGATGCCTCGCTAATAAATCATCCGCTTCCATTGGATTGTTTACTAGAGAAGAGGGATGCTGTCTGGCTTCATAGCGCCATAAACAGTTTTAGGATCTGATTTCGCATGTCAAGGCCGGCAGCTTCAAATGGAGATTCCATCACGGCAACCTTTATGTGATGTGGTCCTCCGCTGTACATCACAATAATGTGGCATTTATTATCCAGGAACAAAAATTGCTGTGTGTGTGTGGTGTGTGGTGTGTGTTTGTGTCTTAAAAAGGAAAAAGAGATGAACTGCAGTACTGTGCTGTATGTGTGAACTCCCTTTACTGCAAGTCCAATAAAGCTCTATGGATTTGTGAATTTTATAATGTTTGCATCATGCATTTTTCACATGCATGGGTATATATATATGTATGTGTGTGTGTGTGTGTGTGTGTGTGTGTGTGTGTGTGTGTGTGTGTGTTCCCTGTATGTCTGTGCCTGTCCAATTCGGGTGATCTGCCTGGGTGCACAGGTAATCCAATTTGTGTTTTAGAGACACAGCACAGCACAAGTAATGCTCAATGATGTATGACCCATCCATTCTGTTTGAGCTTTATTCCTAATGCCCCTCCAACTGCAGGGGAAGTAGATCGTATTCAATTGGCTGTCAGTCTAGTGCTACCCACAAAATAAAATATTTCTCTCCAAACATCTATTAAGCAGAGAATAAGCTTCAGAAAATCATTAGTTGTCAGAGTAAGTAAGTAAGTATAGTGTAAGACTTTCCCAATGTCATATTTAGCTCTTTTGTTCATTCCGTTTGTCTTCCTATACATTTCTTTTTGATGGGTTCAGTGGACTTAAAGGACCCATATTATGCTCATTTTCAGGTTCTACTTGTATTTTGGGTTTCTACTAGAAGATGGTTACCTGTTTTAATGTTCATAAAAAACACATTTTTCTCATACTGTCTGCCTGAATATACCTGTATCCACCCTCTGTCTGACACACTCCGTCTTAGAGCCTGTCTCTTTAAGCCCCCCTCCGAAAAAGCCCAATATGTTCTGATTGTTCAGCATTTTCAGGTCTTTTGCTTCTGCGCTCTCTGAACCGTCATTGCAGTGGGGGAATGACTGTAACGGCACTGTAGCAGCCCTTTCTACTTATATACAGTATACTATAGTTGTGAATTTGTCTGTGCATTTCTCAGTGTATTGGGTTTTTTGATACTTTCACAGTATTTATATAGAACCCTGGCTTGCTTTATGATTAAAACACACGGAAATCTCCCTTTTTATAATACTGGACCTTTAAATCTCAACTGTGATTTCAAAGTCAGTAGGGAAACAGCATTTAGATTGTGTGTTATGTCTGTAATTCAACACATGTATGATTGTTGGGATAGCACTGTTCACATTTATTTTAACCACAACAAACATTGCAAACATTTTTACAGCCGCACCATGTTGCCATATGACATTTTCAGAGGCACAATTTACAGGTTTATATGATGAAAATAGCAGGTCTGCAGAACAACATCATATGATATTGTTTAAAATGTTGTTACCTACTGACCATAACTATGTTTTTCTTTTAGGCTGCTAAAGTAATAGGATTTTCAAAGAATAAAACAAAAAATGAGTGGAAAAAAAATGTATATAATGATAATATCTATTATATATAATATTAAATTAGAGCTGAAACCATTACTTGATTGATCGATTGGTAGAGCGCTTCTTTGTTTTGAGTCATTTTTCAAGCAGAAAGGCTTGGTTGAACATTCTCTGGTTTCAGCTTCTCCGATGTGTACAAACTGAATACCTTTTAGTTTTAACCTCACATGGTTCCTGAACCCCAAACAACACAGCTCATATAGCAACGAAAAGTAATGCACTGTAATTTGTATGTATTCCACGTATTTATAACCGAGTGCACCTCAATGACTGGCACCAAAGAAGAGCCACAGGGAAGAGGTCGGGGTAGATATATGGGTCATAAATCACAGGGCTTTCAAGCGGGGGAGCGGAGTCCGTATTTCGTAAGAAGTTTTGTTTTTCGTCCATAAGAAGAAAAACACAAGACTTTGACCCAGGAGTACTGCTTAAGGGGACCGGTGTTTTAACCCAAACCACAATCTTTTTTCAAATCTTAACTAGTCGTTTTGGTGCCTAAAATTGGGTGCAGGACAGTCGGCTCACAGTCACCCTTTGTCGGCTAAACGTAACGGCAATGGCAGCTGACAAAACTGGGACCTCACAGTCACCTTTGTGACCGGTTGTCGCGTGACTGGCCGGCGGTTGCTGTAATTTCGTAGGATATCATACCAACCCGTTAATTAAGAATGCGTTGACCAACAGTGATGGCATACCCTATTAGCCCTCCACTGCGCTACAGTACATCTCTGTCTTTTTCTCTGACACTGCGTGGGCAGCCAAGGACAACAGTCAATGAGCAATATCAATTTACGTAATGGACTATTAAACGTGCTTAACATTTAGAATGGCTGCACTGGTGTTCAGTGGGAGTGTGTGCCACGAAGTCCGCTGCCATGATAACCGCCATGTCAAACGAAATGCATTAGAGTGCTCTGCTGCCTCTTACTCACTCTAGCTCCTTCTCCTCCTACAGTTGGTTGTCTCACCGGACACAGATGCCCTACTTACTCTCCCTTCACTCGCCTTTAACTCTGCACAATGAACTGTTTTGTACACTGCATTCATGTCGGACATCTGCTGTGATCCAACTCATTATGTATGTTTTACAAGCAAGTCTTCAAATAGGCCAGATATTTCTTTTTCAGTTTTTTCCTCACTAGTTGACTAATTTCTCATTTAGTCTGTTTTCTTTTACAGTGTTAATAACTCACAGTAATGGATTTATTAGTTTTTTTTCTCAGAGAAAATCTTTAAAGACTTTCTAAAAGTAGCTCTCCCTTTCTCCCTCTTTTTTTCCCTATACGTGAGTCAGTATGTGAAGGTAAACATGTTGTTCACACTAATTGACATTCAGTCAAACAGGAACAAATGTATTGAATTGTAATATGAACACCGTCTTAATTGGTGTGAATTACCAGACTTGTGAATAGTAAATGAAATCAGATGTATTATTGTACTAATGCAATTGATTAAGCCACAATCCAGTTCCATTCAGGGAATAATTGTATTTGATGGATGGGGTGTCATGTGCTTTATGAGACTGATTTAAAAATTGTACTATAAAAGGTCTTTGTGCTGTGAAAAAATAGCAGTGAGTGTAATGTAAGTGAGAACTTATTAACTTATTAGTTTTTTTTTTCTATCAGGGCTTGTCTGGTCAAAGGGCTCCACTTGAAAACAGATAGTATATTCTTTTGGTAACTCCAAAATAATGATTGCATCATTTCCATTCCATGGTTGTTATTTAATTCACATATTGGGATTTTCAGAGAACTCACTTTAAATTGACAAAACTTTACGTCATCATGCTTAAAGATCCCGCCCAGTCCAATCTTTTGATTGGTTGCCACTAACCCAATACAGGCCTTGCTTAAGGGTATCTCAAAAATGTTGTTAAGGGAGAGCAGAGTGTGTCTCATCCACTTTGCCCAGCCCTGTCTAGAACTGATGATGGTACAGAAATGGTTGCAAGCCCATTTCCCTACCTCCAAGCTACAGCCACTGATTTAAACCCGTTCTTTTCGCATTTCACTTAGATTATGTATTTATTTCAATATGTACTTATAAAATAATCAAAATGTTTTAAGTATTATTTATTTAATATTCCTCTCAACCATTGATTAAAGAAGCCTGTCTTCCATAGACAGAAAAAAAAAATTCTGGGTTGTTATTCCTGTACTTCTGATGTCCTGTAGGCACTAAAACTTTAATATTACAGAATATTATTACATTGTGCTCAATATATAATATACTAAGTAAAGTTGTGCTTTTTTCATTAATATCCTAAAGCTGATGAAAATAAATGGGGCAAATATGCTGGTTCTCCAGTCATTTTAGTCACATACATGAGATTTAGAATGTATTAGAGGGGGACGCCGAGATAGCCCAGTTGGTAGAGGGGGCGCCCATATATAGAGGTTTACTCCTCGACGCAGCGGGCCCGGGTTTGACTCCGACCTGCGGCCCTTTGCTGCATGTCATTCCCTCTCTCTCCCCCCTTTCATGTCTTCTGCTGTCCTATCAAAATAAAGGCTGAAATTGCCCCAAAAAAATCATCTTTAAAACAATAAATAATAATAATTAGATGGATCCTGATCAACCTGCCCTTCATATACATATTATTTCATGGTTCTCGTTTGATTTAACATCACTGTGGTGATCTCTTAACATTTCATTATTTCATGATTTTTATATATAAAATATATATATATAATAATAATTTTACTGCCTCAGCTGTACTTTGTGTGTGTGTGATGCTAATTAACAGATGTTTACATGCTCACACACTAAAAGAAGGTAAACTTTATAGATGCTAAACATCAGCATTTTCTTTACCAGCATGTTAGCATGCTAATGTTAGCATTTAGCTCAAAGCCCCTATGTGCCTAAGTACAGCCTTACTAAGCTGCTAGCATGGCTGCAGACTCTTGCGAATACTGCTGCAGATCAGCAATCAGCTGTGTTGATTTTAGAGTTAACTGTCTTGTGTGTTTGAAAAATGTGTAAAACATAACAATACCATATATAATTCCTTTGTATCCAGGTGCAAAGCTGTAGTGTAGTGTAGCTGCGTGTACTGGGTTAACTGTGATTATGTTTTGCTGTTTGTATGGCTTTTCTGCACATTAGGTGGTGAGCAAAGTACCGGAAGTAATGGGGAATAATGAGCACAATATGAATATAAGATCAGGAGCTCTGTCCTTGTAAGAAGCACCATGGCACGCTTGTGTGCTTTAGGCCGGCTACACACTGCCTGCGTGGCGTGGCGTTTCTGTTGCGTGTCAGCTGCGTGGCGGCTGCGTGTCTTTACACACCAGAAATGTGTCTGACGCGGCGCTGCTGCTCCTAGCCTTGTCTGTACACATGTACTATGTTTCCCATTGATAAAATGAAATACCATGTTAAAGGGGTGATAGAATGCAAAACCGATTTTACCTTGTCATAGTTGAATAATGCCAGTTTAGTCGGTAACTAGGACATACATAGAACCTCAAAATCCCATTGACACCTCTTTCCTCTGCAAATCTCACAATTTGAAACTGCCTCTGAAAACGGGTGAATCTCTCCTCCTCATTTGGCTTTAGTCTGTTTCTTTGTCATGCCCAAACATTTACATAGGCTACACCACTGATCTGAGGTCAGCTGAGGTACACACAGTACTAAAATAGGCTACAGAATATTTCGTTCTGTATTGACAGGAGCAATATTAGAAAATCGATTTTCTTTTTTATTACATTTGTATCTGCATTTATAGCAACACCTAGAGACTTTCAAACATCAACATGTCATTTATTAATATGTATTAGTGTCAAAATGACATATAAACATCTTTTCCTATTCTGTTTTGCCTGGAAACACTTCCAACACGCTTGCGTGTCACGCAAAAGATAGGCGTCGGTTCTATTTCTAGCACGCGCACGTTTTCCTGAGACGTGCGTGTCACGCAGGCAGTGTGTAAGCTCTAACCTGTTAACATGGGAGCTGAAATATAAACGGACACGCCACGCAGATGACACGCTCATGCGACGCAGCCAGTGTGTAGCCGGCCTTAATGGAGTGGCTCTTCCAGTCCTGAGAAATTACACCCTAAAGTCATGTGAAATCAGCTTGCTTATTTTCTTGCTTAACTGATCTTTCAAATATGATTTCAGGAATTATGACCTAAGTTAGTATACCTATTTTTGAAATTGTTGTTACTTTTTGATTTGAATGTGTCAAAATACATGATGATGTGTGAATACAAAACACAATTCATACCAGTCTGTCGTGGAAGAATAATTTCACACTTCTTCTTCTGTCTCTAAATTTTCTACATCTCCTCGGCTTCCATTACCTCCTCCTTTAAATGCCCCAGTCAGTGTATAGAGCTAACTGTAACATGTAAAAAATCCCCTAACGAGGCTTTAGGCGCTGCTATTTTTCATCTTCATCATTTTGCTGAGCTGTATTCAACATCACATGGAATAAGCACCCTTCAGTTAACAAGACTCAGTGGAAATGTTCAAATCCATTAGACTAAATCTCAAAAACTCTCAGACCCAAATTAATTTTCACAAGACTGCAACAGTTTGTGATATTACAGTACGTGCCTAGTCAGTTGGTTTGGATTTTTGGTGAAGTGCTTCAGTGTAGTTAACTTAAACTAAAAAGGCATTTCCCAGGTCTGTGCTGCTGATATGAAAGACCTGTAGCCCTCGTTTCCAAGAGAATTGCTCAGTGAGAGATCTCTAAAACCCATTTCCTGCCTGGCTTAAAATAATGAGGTGTTAGAGCCTGCTGGCAGGGCTTAGCTGCACACCTCCCCAATGGGAAAGTTATGGATGGTATACAGTCTCACACACACACACACACACACACACACACACACACACACACACACACACTGAAAGACATGGAGATATGCCCCCTGGAGGTGTTATGGATAGCTGCATATTGCAAAGCCAGCCAGCAGGCAGCACTGTCAGCCAGCCTGCACTGTGAGCATTGATAGGACAATCAGTTCACTCTGAAGTCACCACAGCCAATCATCAGACAGTTTCTTGGCGGGAAGCACCCAATCTTCAGAGGGTTGCCAGATACTCTATCCTCAGTGAGCTATTGCTGGCTCGCTACTAGCCAACCATAAAGAAAGCTGGTGCCTTGCATCAGCCAATCGTGTGAGTGTTGGCCAGAGGGCCTATCGACAGAGAACTGCTGCATGGTTACAGCCAATCTGGGCTTTATCCTTCCCTACAGATGTCCGATTAGTGTTGTTTAGGGAAATCAAACTGCCACAACATCCCCACTGTGCCAATGTTGCATCGTGAATGAGAGAGACTGGTAGAATGGGATAGGACAAACACACGAAGGCTTACCTAACTGTAACACTGTGACTCTGGCTGTCATACAGTGATACTCTGTCAGCGAGTGTTTGTTGAGTGTTGTAGCATTGTTGGTAGGCAAAGTATAGTTTCACACCTCAGCTTGATGACCTTTCTTAACAATACCATGAGCTAGCAGATGCTGCATTACTGTCGAGGTCTTTTTTTTTTTAATGAGATTCTAAATTTACCTGCATGTACTCGTAAAGGCCTTTACGTGTATAACTCATAAACCTGTACTGGCTTACACGAGCCAAGGATGTGTTCAGTGATGTCTGGTCATGGTCAGTTTAATGTGCTTATAACTAGGGATGCACCGAATCCAGATTTTTGGGGTTCGGCCGAATACCGAATCCACTGGTTAAGATTCTGCCGAAACCGAACCGAATCCTTCTCTCAGTCCATTAACACAGTAAACACATTAATGAAGTAAACAACGTCCACAACCTCTAAAATAGTTAAATGTGTAACCAAGGGTTTCTTATATCGTCTAGACTTAGGTTTGGCTTTAAAATAAAGACAAGGGCTTCCAATGCCGGAACCAAGACGGCACTGCACGTCTCCCTTTATTCCACCCCAACACAGTCAACCGTCAGAAAATACAACACTTTATTCACTTCCATTTTTCCCATCACAATAAAAGCTCTATATTTACTGTAACTTCCTCTTAACCTTCAACTGAGAGGTTACATAATGAAATACCTTAAATGTAACAACTTAATGTTGAATTCACACGCTCTTTTCACATCGTAGGAAAGCACATCGCTATCGCCAGATGAGTGACAATTTTGTTTGGCAAATCTTCGCTAACCAGTGTATGATGAAGGCATGTTGGGTGGGTGAAATTGGAAAGCTAACGAGCAGCAGTTGCTCTGCTCCCGCTGTAGGGAGACTCCGAGAGAACGGCTGACAGCCCGGGAGAGGCTGTCTGGTTAACACAAGTTTTTAGCTGTGACTATCCTTCCTTTGCCGTACCTGTGGTTGCTGCGTTTTGGCTGCTGTCTGTAGATACCTTCATGCACGGCTCGTATTCTTTTGGATGTTTCATGCTCAGGTGTTTTGGCAGCGGCGATGTAGTGTGTTGTTTGGGGTCCTTGCTGCCACGGGACAGGTCAGCATTGCGGGTTGGGCGTGTGGCTCGGCTTGGGTCGCTTTCTTTTGGAGCTCCATTTTCCATTTTCACTTTCTCACAGCCTACTGCGTTGAACAGTCCACCTACATTACGTCGACCAGCGTAGCGCGCGCAGTGCAAGCGTAGGGTTCGGTTCGGTGGAAAAAAAGATTCGGCCGAAACGAACCTGAACCCTGGATTCGGTGCATCCCTACTTATAACACATGCCTGCACCGTAAATTGACATAGGCATTAGATCAGATGATAGTACAGAGGTTTTAGTACTACTTAAGCTTTCTGTTTCCACTGTTAAATGTATGTTTAATGATGCAGCTCCTGAAATCTCTGCCCATTCCAGAAGTAAACAAGCAATTCAGAATTAAGAAGACTTTACATTCCCTCCTCTTTCCTGTTTTTGCGACACATTTTAAGGCAAACTTGGCAGATTGTTTTCCCTAAACTGTGTGTTGCTGTCTGCCTTTGTTACTTGCGCCATATTTGATTATAATATATACAAGTTTTTTTTGCCATCATTTAGCACAAAATTCCATAATAATCTTTAGCATATTATAATTCAAATTCAAGAGAGAAAACAAGACTTCTTGGCTCTTTAGAAAATGTAGCCTGTGACAGGAGACTGACCAATCACAGGTCATTTCAAAGAGAGGGCGTTCCTATTGGCTGTTCTACAAATGCAGATGCCTGTGCATGGTGAAAGCCTGATTTAATGGTGGAAACTCCTACAGAAAAAGATGCTATTCCAGCATTAGCAAAACTTACCTACACTGCAAAGCAGCCAAAAAAAGAAAGACAGACTTATCAAAAAGTGGAAATTCACGTTGGATTTCCGCTATAATAGCATCAGGATCCCAGTTACAATCGGGATAATTTAATGAATGACTAGTACTCAGACAGGTTACTGTAGGAAGCGCGTGCATGCCTGTGCTCATCTGGTGGGAAGGGCTTAGGACAGAGAGGGGAGAGCTGCAGGGGGAGGGCTGTATTTTCAAATTCTGGCTTCAGATTTACCATCAACATACTCAAACAGGCTATGGGACATATATTCATCATAAATACATCTGCAAATAATTTTCTCTATTAATAAATTGATTAGTTAATCTTTTAAAAAATGTACAGCAAATGTTTGGAATGTTGCATTTTGATTTTGACTTGATCAATTAACTAATTATTAAAATTGGTCCTGATTAATTTTCTGTTTATTGACAAACCTATTGTTTCAGCACCACGTGGAATCTTGTATTGCAGTACAACTACTCATTCTGTAGTAGAACTCATACCAAAAATGTTGGGAATTAAATCTTATAAGGTTATACTGTATGCTCAAACTGCTGGTGGTACGTTTAAAATAACCCAGGGGCAGTGAATCCAAGATGGTGGTTTTGTGCATTGAGTCATAAGTATGCATCTGCTGCGGTAGAATAACCCATCAGTTTTACTTTAGGTAATGTATGCCCGTTTGGTTGGTTTGATGCTTACATTGGATGTAGGCAGCTGGCATAGCTGTGTTTTTGCAGTGGGCTTCTCCCTGTATGACAGCTGCTGTATGCTTCAGCACCATGGACAGAGACAGCACAGTCACAGCACTGCTGCAAGCCAAACACCAATGTGCATCTGATATTCTGTGCTGTTAAATTCACACGTTTGGTTTGGAGTAAAAACTGACTAATGCGTCAGATGAAACCATGCTTGTTCCTGTCATTTCCTCACGATAGTTTGCATGACATAAGGCTTGCATGAACATAATGGATACAGCTGTATGCAGTCAAGCTCCATAACCTCCTGCTGTGGAGTGGCATACTGTGGGAGCAAAAAGGAATCTGTCCTCTATATCTCCCCACCTTCACCCTCCACAGTCATTTCTCTCTACTCTCTCCCCATCTCAGCAGGGCTTTGGCAGGTTCACACTGGCCTAATTTTTAGAGTAACAAGGTGTGTGTGTGTGTGTGTGTGTGTGTGTGTGTGTGTGTGTGTGTGTGTGTGTGAGAGAGAGTGAACGGGTGCACGCATGGGTATGTTTTTATGATTGTGTGTGCAATGTCTGTTTCCTATAAATAGCACCTCTAAGAGCCACAGCTGTGCATCATTTGTTTTGTGCTCTTATGGTGCTCCTTGTCCGTTGAATAATCAGACAAACAAACCCGTCTGCTGCATTAATGAGCCGCCTCGACTCAAGTACCCAATTTATAACTATAAGTTTAAGTTTGTCCCTTTGTGCCACAAAAAGACCACCTGACCCGTCTCTCTTGATTGTAATTTTCAGCTTAACTGGACAAACATGTTGTGTTTTCTGTGATGCTGCAGTCTCATATGAATGTGTGTGTGTTATTTCCAGCCCACAGTACCATGTGATAGATGATCTGTGCTGATAGTGTGAAGCCGGATCTATACAGAGTCTCATTTACAATAACAGTGTAGGCCGAGAAGTGCATTCAAGTGCATTATAGTGTGTAATCAATACGCTCTGACAACCCCTGATGTAATAATATGCATGTGCTGCTGGTAAACCATTTCTAGGCCCTACACACATGGATGACCCCATGGATGAGTTGCTTCTCAATTATACCACAGGAAGGGCCAGGTGTAGTGCAAGCTTACACTTTCTAAAATGTAAGGCATGGGGAAAGCATGGAACATAATTTATTGTGTGACAACTTTGGCAATGGACCATGTATGCCCTAAGTTAAACTCCATTGAATTCACACTGATATAACCAATGGCAGTGCTCCACATCACCTGAGGAAACACTGCCAGTACTGTTTAAAACCACAACATTTCTCATGTTCTCATTTAATATGGGCGAGTCTGCTCGACTGGGATACGAAAGGGGGAAAGAAATATCAATTTAGTTCTGTAATACCTACTATGTGTTTGCTATAGATGTACTGTAGGATTGCCATAACCTCATGGTAGATTTCAGTTGGGCCATACATTATGCCACTTTCAATCTCAAAGCTGCACTCATCAATATTTTTATATTAACAATGGATCAAATTACTACGGATAATGTGAAAGGAGTCACTCGTAGTGATAGACACAAAATCTTACAGCTCATTATTTGGTTTTATGACCTGCAACTGTACTGTTTAGGTTAGGTCACCTTGTTCCAGCAGCAGCAGGCAGCTAACTTCATAGAACAAGTTCTGAGAAACCCACTGTATGCTGTCTTGTTAGCACCAAACCAAACAACCTTTTAAGATGCTAATATGTCAATGTTGTGTTTAAAGCTTGTCCCACTGCCCCCAAGTAGCCAAAAATTCTTTCTGAAAAAAGTCAAACGTATCTATGCTCATTTTAATATACTCAGGGGTTTTGCTGCTACAGCCTTTCTTGGTCTGGTATGACCAGTATCTTATGGTAGCTAATGTTAGCAAACTTCAGATATTATTGAGTAACTAACATTACTGAGTCAATATGCTTCTTGCTTCGTGACTCCTCTAACAGTACGTTTCAGCATGCAAGACTAAATACAGAAAGATAAGAAATCCTAGTGAGTCAGACCACAGAAAGATAAGTGTCTTGTGTTAACAGCAACGACCTAGGACAGAAGTCTGTTTTTAATGGGTCAAACTGTTAAAAGTGTGTTCATTATCGCTCATCAAAAGCTTCTAAATGAAAGTGGTATTAATTAACAATTGGCGTTGGGTCATCAATATTTTTTCAAAACTCAAAATAATCTTGGCAACATCTAATATGACTCTGTTATTGTTTGAGCAGCTTAATAATGCTGAACTTGTTTTTGTGTTATCACTAAGCTTTTTTATGTTGGCATTGTGCAGTTTTATCATACAGCTGAAATTGACTTCTCCCCCACAGTCCCTTTATGACCAACTCAAAGTTTATTTTCATTAGTCTTGGAGCCAAATCGATAATTACTTTGGTGCGATAACAAAAACTATTATTTTTTTTAAACTGTTACAGTATGCATATTGCATATGTTTTTCTCTTTCTGTTTCTCACTTTCCCCTTTTTCTCAATATCTGGCTCTCCCATTCCAAGAAGGAGACTACGGAGCCAGAAAACTAGCAGGAAATGGTTAGTGGTCCTGAGGGGTTGGTCTGAGGACATTTAGCCCACAGCGACAACGAGCCCCAGCTGTTGGAGTTTTTTCCTCAACATTCATTTGTTTGTCAAATTTAGAGTCTCTACCATTGCCAAGAACCCCCTCTGCCACCCAGGCACTCCACAATCGTGGTGACAAGGCTGCTTTTAGCCAAATCCAATTTAATCTACATTGGCGTTAGTGGATAAAGCCATCTTCCCCAACTGAGGCCAAGGAAGGCTAGTCACTCCAGTGGGAGCTGCTTATTCAACACACACACACACACACACACGCACGCACGCACGCACACACACACACACACACACACACACACACACACACACACGCACAGACTACAGATGAAGAAAGAGCACTAAACTAACAGTCTAACATGCACAGTTGAATGTGCGGACTGAGGCAGTCTCTTGTTCTCCTCCCCTATACCTTTTCTTTCCCTGTTATTTGTTTCTGCAGAGGGGGACATGATGTCACTGTTATGGAAATGAGATAATGACATAAAAAAGAGAGGCACATCTGAGACTCCTGCTCCTAGCCTGTATCTCCTCCACTTATCAGGAAGCTGTGTGTGTGTGTGTGTGTGTGTGTGTGTGTGTGTGCGCACTTGCAGATGGTTGGGTGGGAAGCGTAATGCGGGGGAGTGACACTACAGCTTGAGATGCACATTTATGCAAATTTCATATCTTAACCCACAGGTTCGTGACAACATTTGCTCGGCATTTGTAACAACACCGTTTAATCACAAGTGCTTGTAGAGCAAATAAACAAGTGATTTCAGAATAACTCTGCATTAGTTTGACTGTGAACAGCCACTCAATATTTAGCATTGATTTTCCCCTGCGCTCTTGCACTGTTTTGCACTTCTCACATCAGGGTGAGTGGCAGATGTGCTTGTTATGCCAATGCCAATTTCCCAACTGGCAAAAGAAAAGAGAAAAAAAATAAGATGAGAAAAAGTGTCTAATTAACATCCAAATATGCCACCAGCAGAATATTTCAACTCATTGCTCCCAAATGGCCTCTGCTCTGCTACTCAACATACTTGGCCACTCACTCATTTGACATCTTGAACTTTTGCCCTGGAGGGATAGGGGGAGTAGAAGAATGTGATGTAGAAAAGGTGATTATTGATTAATTGGCCTTAAACATGTACCTGTAACTCTTTATAGAATGTTGAAGGATGTCTGTGATGACCTAAACAGTAGTTTTAGCACACTGCTTAGGGTTGAACTACTGTGCCCTCCTACTGTGGATACTTAAAGTACATTAGCTGATAATACCTGTGTGCTTTTGCATAAAGACACCCTGTGGAGTATTTGACCACTAGCGGGGCTATGGGGGTTCTGACGTGTCAGCTTTGTTTGTATTGTGTACGCGCATGAGGATGCACAAGCACACCGGCGACACTATTCACATTGTGCCGTCATTTTCAAGCTTTTTTCCTGATTGGAAGTTGGTGAAGGTAATGCACCAAAAAACGTAGCAATGCGCCAACAAAGGCGGTGAAGAAGAAGACTGCCAGCAAGCAAACATGGATGTAAACATTGCACAATTTTAAATAATACAAATGAGAAAGGAAATGCCTCATGGATTTTTGGTTGTGGTTTTGGTGAGAAAACAATGAATGTAAACAAGACAACTCCACAGGTTACCTTTTTAAGTATAATCACCAAAACAGGACGTTTACTTTTACATTTTATGTCTACTTTTATATGTCAAAGATCTGAATATTTCCTGGAGGAAGGATTGGTTTGAAATCCAGTATGGAGTATACCACTGTCTGTGAAGTAAAACTGCACATATGCGGCAAATCTATAAATGTTGATTCTTCTGTCAACGGGTTAACCTAGGCCTACTGGACTGTACTTTCTTATTGACCAACAAACAGACTCAACAATTAAAAGACATTTCCATTACACCATAACATTTCCAATATATAAAACAGAATCATTGTCCCCATAATGAACTTGTATGGGATACAGTTATGATGTTAAGGTTTTTACCCAGCTGTGTCTGGCCTTCTATGATGTGTTGTTTATCACCCATGGACGTCTGTCAGTGCGTTGACATCTCACTTTGTGCAACCCCAAGTCCCAGTGCATTAATGTCATTTCTGTTCTGAATATATGAGTAGTTACTGTCAGTATCAAGTGTCTCTCATGAAAACTAAGCAAACAGGAAATGATGTAGTAATGACAGTTATTTTAGTTTTATGCTTTGGGCCAAGTGATCTCAGCTGAGGTCTTAGCTATACAAGGATATGTGAGAACATTATGGCGCTCATTATGCATGCTTAAGGAGAGGGTTATTTGCTTTTGTTGCTGTGAGCTTAGTGTTGTCTGCATAAAGAACAAGTGTGTGTGTGTGTGTGTGTGTGTGTTTGTGTGTGTGTGTGTGTGTGTGTGTGTGTGTGTAGCCGTTGCAGTAGCTGTTTTAGCAGTTGAAGATCATTAATTACGGGTGTTTCCCTACTTACCTCCAGGACTGATGGTATGCTGCAGAGATACTGGCTCATTGGAGTAAATGGCATTAGTACTTTGTTCGTCGAGTGCCCTGGGGCCTTGTTTCCCAGCCCTTTTTTGTTTCAAGTGGCAGCCTTGCGTGAAGCTCCCTTACACTGAGCCTATTTCTCAAGCCCTTATCCCCTCCCTGTGGAGTTCACCACTAGTGTATTCATCCACAAATGGAGATAGGACAACAATGAGGGGTTGGAGCAACACGGCTTTATGAGTAGCCAGTTAGCATCCATATCAGTGTGTTCATCAATCTGCTTAGCGTTTAGACGGGCAGGGCAAGCATGACTGGGCATTAAGCTGACATGCTGAATGAGACAAACAGCATGGTTGGTAACAGGGAGGGACAAGTGGTTAGCGCGTGTCTAAGGATACACTCTGGCTGAGACTCCCAATGCAGCGGTAGGGAGGAGTGTCGCCACGCTCATTAGCATCGCAGCCTTGATAGAGGTGGAACTGAATCTGCTGCCGGGGCTGAGTCTGCCGAGAGAGGCCCTCACAGGAAGCTGCTCCTCCAACATGAAAGGCACGCTACAGTCTGTAACTCCTTGTGATTTCAGTTTTTTTTTTTTTCCTATTTCTTTTTCACAAATGTGTAGTCCTCCTCCTAATCATATCCCGTATCCGCTCTCTAAATCATCTCATCCCAAACCTCTTCACTAATCATGTAAGTTGGAGAGGGATAAATGCTTTACAGATGCTAGTATTGTCAGGGGTCGGTTACATGCAACTGCGCTTTTACAGCTCAGTGGAACTGAGCGTTTTGGGGCGGTTTACCTAAGATGACACGTTCCTCCCTTCTGTGTCGGGTTGTGGACGGATTTAAATGTCCTTGCTGACTCACAAGGGTCAGCTAATGGTGGAGAGAAACACCAGTGCAGTAACTGCAGCTGTGGACAGACAGCTGTGGGTAGTTGAGTAGAGTTGTTCTGCCATGTACTTTTACTGCAGTATGCCTGTGCTGCTGAATAGTGAGTTTAATTTGCACATAGCCTATCACAGTTTCTGGCATTTTTATATCCCTAATTGTATTACATTAAGAAATGATGTGTTAAATAATGAGTCTTGTTCCGATCCACCAATTTAAGTATGGACGCCCACTCTCCTTATGGTCGAATGACAGTTGATTTTTTTTTTTTAGATTAGACCTTAAGACATTTACTTACAAAATGATAATGCATTGAGTCATGACTGATTCGTTTGAGATCATTTTCTTTTTCATACTGTGTTTACATGTGCAAGGTTTTGTAATGAAACCCTTCTGGCATGTAATTACACTTTTTTATTTTTTTTTTAAGATAATTTTTGGGGCATTTTTTTAGGCCTTTATTTTCACAGGACAGATTAAGACATGAAAGGGGAGAGAGAGGGGAATGACATGCAGGTCGGAGTCGAACCTGCGGCCGCTGCGTCGAGGAGCAAACCTCTACATATGTGTGCCCGCTCTACCAACTGAGCTAACCCGGCCACCGAGTTGTAATTTTATTAAGATATTTTCCCAAAGCGAATAAGTGAGGAGGATAAGGAGACAGAATAAGAGAAATGACTTGTTTTGCAGCCTACCATCAATTTGTACATAGTTGGTCATCTACTTGACACTGCATTTGAATTATTGCTGCTTACATTCAGTAATTTGGTTTAAGATGCAAAGTGAGTGTCAATTTGAATCCAAGTGGAGTGATACTGATTGGTAATCGCTGTTGTCATGGCTACTGAATCTCTTTTCTCCAAACTGTAATTTAGATGTGACTGGGGCCAAGGTGCATCAGTAAAGGTCTGCAGATACTGTACTGTAGATGGTCACAATGTGAAATATTGACTTAAAATGACGAGAAATAATTAAAATATAAAACTGGCTGTTGATGTGTGGGCTTTTGACACCTCTTATAATAAGAATACTGCTGAAGTAGCATCAGGCAACTAGCATTTATCTCAACATTAACTTGTCATTGTATTAAAAGACCTGTTAATTAACCTTGAATGTAATTTGTTTACTTTTTCTCTTCAATTAGAACAATCTATTAAAGTGTGCATTATGCCTTTAAGATGCATGCTCAGGTTGCATAGTAATGGAGTGTGTTTAAATTACTTTGTAGTGCAAACTAGTAGCATGATTTTTCAGTTATGCTACCAATTTACATTGAGAGAGAGTTGCTTTTTTAATGTTTCATCTTTTGTTAGTGTAAATAAAAAATAAACATTTGTTCATCTTGTGCACTAACTAATGCCACTTACTAAAGAAAACATTCTTGACGTATATAAGATTTGCTGAAGAATAAAAACGAGTCTTCCACCATTTTTGAATCACTTTTTGACAACACGCTCGGCAGCACGAGCCCTATCAGTACCACGTCTGTGAAAGTGATACTCTCACAAGTTACTTCAAATAAAAACTACATAAGCAGTGAATCATTTTTCCAAAGTAGCTTCCCTCGACTTTGTATTTGATATACTTGCGACGTTTAAAAAGCTAAACCAAGGTGAATGCTACAAAAGTAAAATGTGTCAATCACAATGTGTTTTTTGTACTAATACCCCTGCCCCCCTTGTGTGCAGTACAAAAGTGGCCATAACATGCTGAACTACTCATTCCTTCTGAAATAACCAGAATGCTAAGACACTTTGTGCTTTTTTTTCCTCCACAGCACCTCCGACCGTGCGCATCATGCACTCAGGGCATGCCTGTAATGTTGAGGAGGAGAGGCACACGGAGAGAGTCTACACCATCCGAGAGGGAGAGACCCTGGAGCTCACCTGTCTGGTGACGGGGCATCCTCGACCACAGGTTAGGAACTCGCTACCTTTTCGTCCGCCCTTAACTGACAGCGCGGGCAAAAATAGCAACACAAGGGAATCATGGGACAAGATTCTAATTTTGTAGCCTGTCTCCCCTTCCTGTCTTTTTCTCCTTTATTCAGTCTCCTTCAGCAGCTTTTATTTTAATTCTGTATTAGCGCCATTGAGTGGCACACCACGTACCTCTGCACTAAACCAGCTTAAAAGTTTAATCCTTTAATTATTGACGGTTTAGGTTGCATTGTGCACCTGCATGGTGATAATGAAAGCTTCCGAGTCTAATGAGAATGCAGAAACAAAACAGGCGAAACATCTGCCAAAACAGCAAAGTAACTTGCCAGAAGCAGGCCACAGTGAAAAGTGGGTCCTCGGCATCTGATAAAGAGTTTTTCCTCAAACTCTTTTTATTTACTGTGGTTATCTGAACTAATGAAAAAGCTTCCACCTTTTTCTGAAGAAAATAGGCTGTTCATTTGTTCTTGTTGTGCCTTCTACTTATTGCTGTTCTCATTCAAATTCAAGAAGTAGGTATATAAAAAAGATATGTTAAGATAAGTAAGACAAAAGTAGAAACACGATTTCTCGACTAACTTGATCCACGCAGGTATAAATGTCAGCTCTGCCACAAATGACCTGACCATCACATTTCCATCTCATATTAATCCGGGCAGGATTTGCACACGCTAACCTTTCGAACATTTATCGAATGTTGTTTCCAATTTGCTTGATAACACAAACGAATTCAGCAGTATCTCCGCACAGAACTGTGCTTATTTACCTGAATTAATATAATTCCGCTTTTGATTCATACGCGGGGCGATTAGCTCGTAAACTTCCCCTCTGGATGCCAAAGCAAAAGAGCATATTGATTTCAATTGAAAAGGTGAGGCCTCTTCAATTAGGGAGAGGTTCAGACACACCGTTCATCTCCGCTAGTTGTCAGGGGGACCACTTCGTACTCATCATCTCTGTCTTTCCTATTAATTAGACTTTCTGAAAACCAGAGCAGCGCAAGGGGAGGGGAGGGAGGAGAAGAGAGTGGGAGATCAAAAGCCCTGCATGGCTGTGTCGCAGGAGAGGCAGTCCTCTCCTTTGAAACCGAGTCATTATGAGACTCACGCAGATCCCCTGGCGCAGCGGGTCTCGGCTGTGTCTCCCCGGACTTTGGATGTGTCAGCTTTGTCCCCCTCTGGTAGTGGCATGGGACCAGGGGGGCAATGACACTCATTCTGAGTGGTTTCGGAAGCCGGCGAGGTTATCTGGGGTGGCAGTAGTCCTTCGGCTGGTTTTGTAATGTTGGTGGAAAAACACAAGGGTATGCGACCTCGTCGGAAACACACACACACACACACACACACACACACACACACACAAGTGAATACAGCCTTAACAGCTCATCCTTTCATTGGAGTTAAATATTAATTCTCAGAACATGTTGTGAGTCTTTCTTCGCCCCCAGATTTCCTCGTTTTAATTGAGTTGAGTTTCTTCATCTTTTAACAGCATACATGGGGAAACATAATCAGTGCTCTTTGCAAAGGTTGTAGTGCATTCTCAGTGTGTTCTGTCATAATTAATGACATGGGCACAGACTTTGCTTTCACCTTTGGTAGGGACATTCTTTTGTTAGACAGTATGAACTGTGTGTGTGTGTGTGTGTGTGTGTGTGTGTGTGTGTGTGTGTCTGTGTTTTCTTTTTCTTATATCTTGACATGGCTCTATATGTTTTTGCTATTTTTGTTCGGATTTTAAAAATATATTTTATTTTGATACTATAAATCTGATACATGTGATAGATTTTCAGAATAAATGTCACGAAAATGTGTAGAAAATAATCAGAAGGCAACATACACTGTGTGTGACAATCCATTTTAAAACTTCCCTTGACGTTTGGGTTTGCTGTGGCAATGTTTGCACATTAGAAATAATGTCCATGTTAGAAAGACCCAAACAACAATAACTCCTGATCAAGTGGGGTAGAGTTTGTCAAACTATGTACACTAAACATCTTTGGCACAAATGATCTTATCTTAAGCATTAATGCTACATAATTTACTGATGTCAGGAAGATACATTCTTATAAGCTAAGATGTTACTGACACTTTGGTTCCTCTAAAAAAAGAGAGCCGATGTCTTACGTCTTTCGATTTTGATATTCACATCAATTTCAAAGTGACACATTTGATTTAGATTATTTTCAACGGTTTTGTTTGGTGGGGGCCGAACCTGACATAGTATTATTTATATATCGGAATATCGGAAGGGCTGAGGAGACTGCAGGTAGCAGCAGTGCTTCTATTTTCTATTTTGGAAGAAGAAAGAAGTGCCTAATGTTAACATTCTGGCTAACTGAGCTGACAAAAACACCCCTTAATCTCCTACCTGATAGACTAAAGCAATTCAAATCCAGTATATAACGTGCGCTACATGCGACATAAGGTAACACTCCTGATGAGGGCCACTCTGTTCTTGTTCTGTTGCTCACTCTTTAGTTCTTTGATATGTTTGTTTGCTTTAAAAAAAAGAAAGAAAAAAGACAGATGTTTATCTGGATGCCATGCTTGAGGACCCAGCTCTTATATTTGAAACAAAATGACACATTTGAGCAATATAAATGAGTTTACTAATACCTCACACTAAATTTAAACTCCAAATCACCTGACTGATGTTAGTTGAACCCAGTGAAGATTTTTAATTGAACCATGTGATGTTTAAATAGTTTAACTATAAATACCAACCACCACTGCAGCCGGTCATTCATCTTGCAGGCATTACTGCCAATGCTGTGCTTTAGATAGCTGTCCATGTGTAGTATAACCTGAGGGTTGTCAGATCATCAGGTCAGGTATCCTCCGTATCTTGTTCTTTCACTTTTCATTAAATAGGCACATTTTTGCAGAAAACACACAGACCTGCAGCTCGGCATAGACCTTACCAGGTCTGCCTGCTCTTTGTTTTCTGTTCATCAGCACTTCGTTTAAAACCCATTTGTACCTACACAGCTATGATCTGGGTTGAGTACCAAAAAAAAGCAATGTGTGATGAACAGTCAAAGATTCTGTGCTTTGCTGAAAACATTCAGGTCTTAAACCCCGTAAACCCGCCCCTGGAGTCGCCAATGATCTACACCTAAGATTAATGGGAAAGCACTTTCTCCTCTCTGTAGTATCATTCTCAATTTTGTTTTCTTGAACAACTTCCATACCAGGAATAACTTAAACCACACTTTCCATCTGCACCACAATATCACAGGGGGCCAAGTCACACTTCTCGATCACTGTGAATCGCTTTAATTAGTTCTGCATTAGCAAATCACAAAATAGCTTTTTTCATCGTTACTGTCCAGATTTCCGTCTCTATCCCTGGCTCTGAGATACTGCTAGCTCCCATGATGATACATAGACCCAGCGGTGTTGTGCCAAATACAACATCAGCACCACAAAGGACCAACCACAGAGTAAATGGTGCCACGGTTGGCAATTTCGCCACCGTTTAATTCTTCACGTCTATCAATATGCAATACTTCTTAAATTACATAGACGCCCCTCAGGCCTTATCACTGATGGAGTCTCTGGATTGTGTCCAACCAGGCAGCAGCTTCCTCACAGGCCTCTCTGTCAGCCCCGCGCACAAACGCCCACTCACCTCGGAGGAAAAAACAGAGGCTTTCTAATAATAAAATCATATGTGCATTCGACCTAACACACAAAGAAACACACACTCACAAATGGCAGCGGAAACATTGTCTGCCTTCCCATTTAATTGTCAAATAAATATATGTCCCTGTCAGTCACAAGCACACCGTATAATATGTGCTTTTTTCCCGCTG
Organism: Sander vitreus; assembly: GCF_031162955.1. Lineage (NCBI taxonomy): Eukaryota > Metazoa > Chordata > Actinopteri > Perciformes > Percidae > Sander > Sander vitreus. Next base: position 18,338,783 of record NC_135872.1, read on the forward strand.
TGCCTTGTGGGTTTGGCATTTCAAGGTGTTACTAAGGGCTGTGCGGGAAGACTGGGACTGCTGACATCTGGCAGGCTCGGAGGGCAATGAAGTTAAATTGTCATGGATGCATTGTGCAGAGGTCACTGGAAGGATTTGTGGAACTTGGCTCTCTGAGGAGAAGGATGAGACAGAAAATTATAGCTGTGGCCAGTGCTTCTCCCTTCGCTCTCTGCTTTTGATCTCTGTGCAAACACTAGCAAGTCCATTTTCTTAGTAGTCAATCAACAGAGAATTAATCCACAACAATATCGATAATCAATTAACTGTTCGCTTCACTTATCAAACAACAAAACTACAGTAAGTATCTGCAGCCGTGCTAGTGGCTCTTTGAGGCACAGTGGTGCTTTGAGCTAAAGTCAACATGCTAACATTCTGATGTTTAACAGGTTACCTGCAATGAGGATTAAAGGATTAATTGAATAAGTAGGGAGTGAATTGATCGATTAATTGACAATTAAAATAATTTGTCTGGAAATGGCTCTGTGTCAAAAAGGATAAGACATGCAAAACGTTTAAAAAAATATTATTTCATTCCCGGTGCTTCTCCTCCAGACTAACATGCCCATTCTCAAGGGGGTGCCTGGTTAGCTCACCTGGATGAGCGTGCACCCCATGTACAGAGGCTCAGTCCTAGTTGCAGCAGATGTGCGTTCAGTTCCAACCTGTGGCCCTTTGCTGCAACTCATCCCCCTCTCTCTCCCACTTTCCTGACTTAATTTGTCCTATCAATGAAGGCAATACAAAACCCAAAAAATAATCTTAAAAAAAATGCAAATCTCTCTCTCTCTCTCTCTCTCTCTCTCTCTCTCTATCTCTACCATCTCTCTCCATGTATATTTGAAACGATCCATCGACTGATTAATCAATTGGTCGATGGACATGAAGTTAATCTACGATTTTGATAACCGAGTCCACAACCATTTATTAAGCAGAGTTGCCAAGCATCAGCTGTTACAGCTTCTCAGATGTGAAGATATGCTGTTTTGTATCAATGGAAATTGAATATCCCCTAAGGTTTCTGAAACCATGAGATTTTCTTGACAGTTTTTTAGATGAAAGAATTAAACAATTAATCAGACAATTAATAAATAATCAATACTGAAAATATATAAGATTTAGCCCTGCCTCCATCGAATATAAAGATAATAATATACCCTTTCCCTATGTCGTTCTGTTGTTCCACTATAACTCATCCTCTGTATCAGAACACCACATACGCATACAGCTTTATCTGTTCATACTTTCATGGCCCCCTGTCCTCCAGCTTCGTTCATTGTCTTTGATGTCATGAACAGACATCAAAGAGTCCCTGATGATAAAGCCATCTGCCCCCGTCTCCCTTGCCCTGGCCTCCATCCATTATGTCCACACTACTTTGTTTGAGTACCAGGCTCCAATAGCCAGCAACACCACATTGCAAACACCTTTTTTTTTTTTCAATTATTGGCTGGCCAGATTCAAATCGCAGCGCCACGGGTCAGCGAGTACAAATAAGCTGACCTCGGGCCCTGGGACATTCCGTTTTATACTGTGAATCGGAGTAGTATGTGATCTGTTTTGGATGCTCCCATGACACTTAGCCTATAGTGCTGGTGTCTTTAGCAGATGGTGCTTTTTTTAAATATTATTTAGCTTCCTAATTTTTGCAGTGTTTGCCATACAAACTGCAGCATCAGAAGAGGCACCGCAACAGAGCTTCCCCTTGAACCACAGCCTGTCCAATTCACTCACAGTCATTTATGTCTTAAAAGTGACTTCAACTGCAGCACTCAAACATACCGTATGTAGTTCAACACCAAGGCGAAACGTTTGTCAGTGTGCGTTTCCTATTCAATATTCAAATTTCTGATTTTTTTATTCATTTGTATATCAAAGACTGGGCAGCACGGTGATGCAGTGGTTAGCACTGTTGCTTTACACCCAGTGGGTTCCGGGTTTGAACCCTCTGGCTGGCTTGGGCCCTTTTGTGTGGACTTTGCATGTCCCCCCCCCCCCCTGTTAGTGTGGGTTCTCCTTGGGGGTTCCCCGGGAATCTACCAACAATCCAAAGACTTGCAGGTTACAGTAGCTTCATTGTTGACACTAAACCCCCGTACATGTGAACATGAATGATCGTCTGTCTCTGTAGTCACGTTTCCACTAAGCACTCCAATTCAGTTCACTTCAGTTTGTTACACATTAGCAAAAGTGGATAGTGGATAGTACCTGGTACTTGGTACTTCTTTGGGTAATACCTCGGAGGTACCGAGCGAGCTGAGGCGATACTAAAAGGTGGAGTTAAAACACTGCAGACCACAGATTGGTCAGAGAGAATTTTTCATTAGCGCGACAAGGGACATCCTGCACTAACCTAGCCAAGCTACCGTCAATAGCAACAGCAATTTTTTTTCCACTTGGCCCCCGATTTAACAAAAAATGGCACCTGCAAAACTATGCCGTATTGACGAAGTGCAGATGTTTCTCTGGTTGGCTGCTGATGAAAGGATTCACAGAGCGTCGCGTTAAAGATGATGACAGGGCAGTTTCATGCGGTGTTGTTATGGAGATCAGCTGAGAATCTACTGTACCTACAGTACACTGAGAGGGTACTGTCCACACTAAAAACTCACCAAAAAAGTGAGTTGAGCTGACCTCAGCTTGGATTGGCTCCAGCCCCCCCGCTAGCCTGAATAGGATAAACGGTTACATATGGATATCAGACTTAACTACGGCGTGTTTCATATTGTCATCCAGTTTTTTACGAGGGGCCAGTGCTTTCTGACCTGTAGAGTCTTTGCACTCACAATTTGTAATTTGGACCTCCTGTTGCTTCTTCTGATCGCTTGATTTTCATGCTTAGCCACACTTGGCTGCACCACCGAGTGGCACATACCACCATCAGTGCCAAAAAAGAAAAGATGGCAAGCAATTAGAAACCAGTCTGTTGTTAGGGAGAGGGAAACGTCACAGCAGGCATTATGGGAGATTCACCGAAGACGCGTGCGCCAGCATATGATCCCTGCATAACAACAGACACTGGGCGCATTTTAATTAGCTCTTGCCGTGACAGCATGTGTGGTCTCGAACACTGCTGGGATTTTCAGTTGGATACTAATCTAGACGGGCTTCTACTTTCCTTTTAAGCAAATGTTGATCTCTATTGGATGTCTGATTTAAGAGGGAATGGCGGTATTATTGTGTTGACAATTTTTTTTCCTGTGGAACTAAATGGTGTCATGTTTTCGATGCTTTTTTAAAACTCCTTTTTTTCCTTAACTATGATATTATTATATGTGAGGTGAAACATGGAAACCAGACATCATTTACATTTCATGCTTATAATATATGCACACTTGTAATTGCAAGGGACATACAGGACTAATACGTTTCCGCCATAAAACAACGGCTCAGTGGTACATCTTGGGCAGTTTGACTTATTCCCCAGTGTATACTTATGAGCACCTAAAGAGTTTCAGCTGTGGAATGAGAAAGCCCAAAAAACTCAGCCAGGCTGTCTGGGAATGCTAGGAGCAGCGATTATCATATTGCTCAAATCCGCCACCTCCTCTCAGATCAAGAGTATTTGCATTGCACTGAGGAGAGTGAAGAGGGTCAAACTGTTCTCACCAGGCGTACTTCAGGACTCCCCCTGTGGGTAGTAGGTGCTCAGATGTGAAAAGTCAAAGGAGTAGAGGAATGAAAATAGCTTCAGGGTGAGTTAAAAGCTCACCAAAAATGTGGTCTACTGCCCTCGTGAAACAAACAGCAGCACATTCCTTTTGAAAGTATGAATAGTTATTTGAATACCCACTTCTTAGTGTCACTCCAACAATGCATTATTGATACTGTGCTTTTCTAAAATTCAAAGCTCTTTACACAAAAGGCAAAGGAAATGACTGGGGGTATAAGCTGGGAGAATATTGAATTCTGCTGAGGTCGCCATAAGCCAGCTTGCTTTGTATTTGCATGAGGGGATCCAGAGCACAGACACAGAATTCGAAAACTTTGCTCCATCTAATTTATAATCATAACTTATTTAACTTTGGGGCTTGTTTTGCTGAACTCATGATGTCCCTAACTGTTATAATAGGGCTCCAGACTTTCTAACAGAAGGGCTTTAGCATCGATCAACTGCTGACTTTGGGCTTTTTAATGGAGTGCTTTCTCTCAATGTCTCTTGATGCGTTTGAAACAGGCCAAGTGAAACCTTTTCAGTGCAGTGTATTCATTTAAAGGCATTTATTTTTAATGGTAATATATCCACTTAAAGGCTATATAAACGGATGGGACAGAAGCTCGGTCTAGCTACAGGCTTTGTCCTTTTTTTTTCCTTCTTTTTTTTTTTCAGAAAAAGAGGTCGATGAAAGGGAGAAATACAGCACACACACAGTCTTTGAATTCCAGGGTAGCTAATTTGTTTCTGCCACTCTGAACAGTAACACCCCGAGCAACACAGAGAATCTGAAACTCCTCCTTTTTCTGCATGTGAATTCCTCTCCTTGTCATCTTCTAGCCCTGAGCTCTGAAAGAAAAAGCCTCTGGTAGTGCACCATTATCATGGTTTGGGCCATCCACCCTTTCATTTCCTTTCTCCTATCAGTTTGGAAAATGACCAAACTTCAAGCTGTCATAACCTCGGGGGGAGTCGTCATGGTTAAACCCCCACAGCTAGAGCAGCACAGCGGCTACCTCCCATGATAGCACCCAATCTTCATCCCTCCATGCAGTGATATCCCTGTTCCATCTGATCTTATCTCTGTAAAATAGGATGCTATCAGTATCCAAGATGATGCTATCACCATACATCAACCCCCCCTGCCGAGACAGAGATATGGGAGGTTTTGCAGGCAAAGCCAGTCCATCTGTGGCTTGCTTAGGATGACGGATTGAATGGAGCTTTATGCTCAGTAGTGCTGGTTGTGTGGCCCCCAGGCCAGAGTTGTCACAGTACCTGTTCATGCTGTATGCTCAAATGAGGACAGGAGCAGATGATGGAGAGTCAATTATAACCTCATGTTGGAGAGTAATACTATTTCACCTTTCATTACACCTCAATGCCATGGGCTAACCGGATCTCATCAGATAGTGAAAGGTACTCATGCTGAGAAGGCCACGCCGAGGTCAGTTTGGTGTGGAATAGAGGAAAGACTAGAGGATTGATTAGAGGAAGATTTTCAGCTCGCAAGTCCTCATTTATATTTATACTGATATTTCACTGAAGAACATTACAACAATTTTGGTTTAATACAGGATGTTCTTCAACAGTTGTCTATGCATTGCATTGCAATATTGTCAAAAACACAAGACAATATAACAAACGTGCGTTAAAGAACTTCATTTTAATCTTCTGCACATTCTTGAATAATGTCCTGTTCTCAAATAGAGAGAAACAAACCATAATTTGTATTTCTAATTTCCTCCTGCTTTTTTAGCCATGTTTCATTATGTTTTTTAAAAGAAGCCTGTTTTCTGATCTTCTCTTGTCTTAAGAGAATAGTTTAATGTTTTGGGAAATGTGAACATTAATTAATTAATTAATTAACCAGAAACAGGGAAAAACTAGATTGGCTCTGTCCAATGGTAACAAAATCTGCCTACCAGTACCTTAAAATGTCATTCATTAAAGTGTTGTATCTTGTTTCTTTAATCCGTACAAAAACTGAAGTTTAAAAACGCAAAAATGTTGTTTGCTCTTTATGCAAACTCAATACATCCTTCATGCTTACCTGTTCTCTTGATCAAAAAAGTTGCTGCAAGGTTGTTTTTTTTTGCGAACAAAAGGGCAGGTAATTGCATCACTTCAGTGTTTTTTACCAGGCCTGTATTAGTAAGTTAGTATTAGAATACTGGCTATTATTTGAGAAATGTACAGTAACATCTTGATTTATACGTTATGGGGCCTATTTTAAAGATCTAAGTGCACGGCGTGAAGCGCCTGGCACATGTGCGTTTAGGGCGTGTGCGAATCCACTTTTGCTAGTTTAACGGCAGAAAAAAGGGTCCGTGTGCCAGGCTCATGGTTCAAAAGGGTTGTACTTAATTAATCATAGGTGTGTTTTGAGCGTAACACGCAATAAACCAATCAGAGTGTCATCTCCCATTCCCTTTAAAAGCCAGGCGCGGTTGTACCTTGGCGCATTGCTATTATGATCTTGATCTTGTCTTTTGTTCCACAGGCTATCAAACTCCTTAATGAATTTAATAGTTAATGAAGGTCCTGTACGGTAACAGGGTTATATTTATTTATTCTTATTTTTTTTTTTTTTCTATTCTTGTTTTCCTAGCTGGTCTGGAACCCCCCCCCCCCATGCATTAGTGCCCTGGTCTATGTTATGAGTAGTGATGTCTACATGTTACGGTCTTTTTTGTCTTGTTTTCTTGTCTTAATGTTGTCAAAAATGCCTCGTGATTTCTGCTGCAACCTAATTTCCCCACGGGGACAATAAAAACAATGAAGTGAACTGATGAAGGAAAGATTTTCAGGAGAAGAACCTGATCAGATAGCAGATCATATCATAATACTATTTCACATTGTAACATTTTTATTTTTAATCTTCTGCATGTGTGTGTGCTGTTGTGCATTCCTGTGTGTGTAACAAGCATAGGGTGCACGCGCTGTGCACGAGCCTAGGCGCATTTTACTAATGCGCTGTTAAAATAACAATGAAATGCTTTTTGCGTTATTTACTTTAGACCAGGTTTTTGTTGGTCAATGGCGCGATCACTTCCCGCTGCCTCAAGACAGCAATACGCCAAGAATTCACCTGAACACACCTCCCTGTAAGACCAGCACGCCCATGGGCGCAAAGATGGGTGCCTGTGCATTTGCTATTTAAACCACGTGGGTGCTGGACGGGAAATTGACAGTTACTAGCAAAGACACTTGCGTCGGGCTCTGCGCTGCGCCGGGTGCAAGATAGGGCCCTATATCTACTTCCTACCTGAAGCTGTGTTGGACAGTCTCCCTCTATATCAGACCGGAAAGTATAATCATTTCTACCATTTGTACTTCCCAGATCCGATGGACCAAGACAGCAGGCAGTGTGTCGGACCGCTTCCAGGACTCCAGTGTGTTCAATGAGACGCTGCACATTGCAAAGATCCTGAGGACCCAGGGAGGTCGCTACTACTGCAAGGCTGAAAACGGCCTTGGATCCCCTGCCATCAAGTCCATCAGGGTGGACGTCTACTGTAAGTGTGATGATTAAAAAGAATATATCCCTCTGTTATTATGTGTTTCTTCCTGGTTCACAAAGGCATCCAAATGAGGCATACTGAAAATGGTAACTAAAATGGTAAATGCCCAAAGGTAGGACTATCAGAGTCTGTATCTGTGTTACTGTGTGATGGACTGGCCACGGTGTCGCTGTGTCTCCTTCCTAAGTCTCTGCAAGACACATTTCAGCAGACAGCCATGACCCTGACAAGGTTTCTATTCATCATTCATCTGTTTATGCAACAAAGTCAGTCTCTTAGCAGTGTGAAGCTTAGGGCAAAGTTAGCGTTTAAATTGTAACCAGGATATGTGCTCTAGTATGAAATCATTTTTAAGTGCTAGGAAAAAAATATATATATATTATGGGAAATGAAACAAGTGCTGGAATGTTATTTTGCCTGAAATGCTTTCAATTTCTTAAATGCAGAAAAATCCACCTATGAACACAGGCAGCTGCAGCACAGATAGTTAGTGCTGATCAGTGTGCAACAACATGAAACCTTACAGCCCAATACAGCAGTGTTCCAAATTCCTGCTGTAAATGAAAATGTAGTTATTTGTAGGTAGAGCATCCAAAGACACCCCTGCGCTCTCCTGAGAATGTTAATTAAGCTACAACGCTTTTGTTATCCTGACACAGCCATCGACTGTAAGTGTTGTAAGTGCAGTCTTTCTATTTTTAAAGTATCTGTGCGGCAAACGGTGAAGGCTCATTAGCGTTCATCAAAGAAAACAGTGATTTAGTGCTATTGTTTTTATTGACTCAGCATTGATTGTCCTATTTCTCCTCGTGAGTGGTCGAGGAGTGGCGAGACAGGGGAGTCGCTTCCCTTTTTACAGCCAGACCCTCAGACAACCTCCAACAAGTAGGAGCTTATATCCAATGAGTAATATGTAGGTGTATTGTAATCAGCTGTATCAAAGGAAGATCTCTAGTCTTACTGTTTGAGCTTCAAAAAATCCTGCTGAGATACATTTTAAATTATGCGTTTGGTGCCATTGAAAGATCTGTAAGCTGCGTCCTTAAATTGTCTCTACTGCTTCAGTCTCCGCTCCCTCAGTAGTACGCAATCCCTGCTTTCTTTTATATGCCAAGCTGCAAAGTAAATACTGCTGTCTAATCTTATATAAATTGAATATAATCAATGGCCTCTCTTAATTTGTTGCCAAACATCCAATTTTCAGTCACAGAGGAAAGAAAGAGGTAGTGGAGCAGAACATTTGTGGCACTAAATGAGATGCACTAGAGCTCTTACCTCAACATCTCTCCTCTCCTCTCCTCTCCTCTCCTCTCCTCTCCCCACATTTTCTTTCTTGTCTCTGTCTTATTCTTGCCCCTCGGTGTGTGAGCCACATCCTTGAATCTGTTTATTTGGACTGACACGGGCAAAGGTTGTGGAATTGAAACTTGTTTAGAAAAGCTTGCGGAAGGCCTTTAGTGGAGCAGCAGAGCAGGGGCTGAATGTATTTCAGTAGCTGACAGTCAGAGACCTTGTTCCCTCCGTGCACCATTTCACCTTGGCTGCACTAAAGAGCCGGAGAAGCAGACGTGGAAATGAAGCCAGATAACACACAAGAGACAGACCTGAGGATAATCAGGGAGTTTGGCTCCTCAATGAGCTTCATTTTGAGGTCAGAGTTTTTTATGCTGCTGATGCACTAAAATTGCAAACAGTGTATTTGAGGTATCATAAATAAGATAAGGAATTATGAAAACACAAAACCGATAAGGAACTTTTTGGATTAAACAACAAAAAATTAAAGAAGAAGTTATAGAAATTTGATAGATGACATTTACAGTTTTTTTTTTTTTTTTTTTTCTGAATGACAACAACTAACAGTTTTGTTCGTGTAAATAAAAAAGTTTGAGCAGATTTTGGCAAGCAATGTTTTATACAATGAATGTGTGAGTGTGTGTCATCCAACCAGCTCGTTAACGTTACGCTCGCAATCGCTTGTGGAGCTTTTGCGAAAGGCAGATAACCGCACGTTGCCGTTTATCTTATAATGGATAACTGTGTTTTGTTATTTAAACAACCGATTGTCCATGAGTCTACTGACAGACTTCCAGCTGACAGCGGGGTCAGTGAGCATCACTGGTCGGCCAGCGAGCGAGCGATCCCGGCCGCCACCAGCTGGCTGTCACGTCAGACTGGAGCTTCTCAAGTCCGACAACATCGGAGAAAATGTGCAATTGGCCATCGAGCTTTTTGACAAAACTAAGCGTCTTCTTTTTGAATAATGACACCAAGACATGACATTCTGATGGCACTGACATGCAGTGTTGGGCAAGTTACTTCCAAAATGTAATACATTATAGATTACTAGTTACTGTCATTTGAGATTAATTAGTTATATTACAATATTACTGTCTCTGAATTGTAATGTGTTACACTACTCTTGCATTACTTTTGAGTTACTTTCACCAAAATAACAGCGGAAGTTTGATTTGGCAGCTAGCTTGTGAATTTCACCACCGGATCAATAAAGTCTCCTCTTTATCCACTTTAATACAACATAGATTATTCATAATATTTTGTATAATTAATATGAATATGCAAAGTAACTAAAGCTATGACAATAGATAAGTAAAAACATGCAATAGGCAAGTAGGAGAAAATAAAAATACTCAATTAAAAGTACCATACATTGTATTGAAGTACAGCATTGTTGTAAAATGTTTGTTTATAGCACTTGAATAGGAAATTCATGTTGTTTAGTTTAAAACAGTCTAAAGGAAATGGTCAGTTATAGTGTGATTAAAACTCACTATTTACATTATTTACAGTACTTGATTTACAGCTGATGTGTGAAAAGGTACACAACCTTATTTAACAGTAACTTAGTTTTACTGCGAACCATCACAGGAAGTGCTTTTATTTTGAAGTAGGCTACACAGAAGTTGTCTGTTGTGTACTCTTGCTAGCTTACTGAGATGAAGTGAGACGCTAGATGCAACATGTCCGTCAAGCTTAAGTTGCTCACTTTCTTGTTTGTAAAACTGCAACATATTGAACAGTAAATGGTCACAGTAAAAGACAAGCGTTTTTGGTCGTCATTCGAAGCCATTCCACTACAGGCATAGTTACTCTCCACGGCTGATAAAATGCAATGATATTACGTGTAGCAAGCCTCAACATTAATTACCGACATGTTTATATCTGTCAGCAGCTCGGACACACTGCTGTCCGCGCTGACGTACCGTCACCTGTTGGGACACAGATGTTGTCCGTACCGTCTCTGGTTCTGGCTCTGACCACGGGAACAGAAACAGGACAGCTCACTTCAACGCAGCGTAATAACTCCTGAAAATAATGTCCATCTCGCAAATGTCTCTGCAGTCATCTCAACCATTTTCTTTCTGTGTAGAAATGTGTCGCGGTGTTGGTGAATTCTTAAAAAAACAATACACCACTAAATGTTGCGTTAAAATGCATTGTAACTTGCGTTACTGAGATTGTAACGAGTATAATATTACCGAAATGTAATTAGTAATGCGTTATATTACTGCGTTACAGCAAAAACGAATACATTACTGTAATTGCGTTACTTTTGTAACACGTTACTCCCAACACTGCTGACATGTTCATTGACATCAAGTTTTTCTTTTGAGGAATGGACTAGAGATTCTGAGTAAGTTACAGACTTTTGCAGGTCATCCATGTGTGGTGCTGTTTGTAATAATTGTTTTGAGAAATTGACTTACTGGTTTGCAAATGTTAAAAATGATTCGAGAAAAGTACCAAAGCCACTGAGAAAAACTAGAACACCTTAGACTGCGTTAGTGAATCATGCAAATATGTGTGTACAGTAGTATACAGCCATGCTGTGTGGAGTATATATATATATATAAGATAGATAGAAATTATATAGTGTAGTATATTTGTATTACATGTAATATACACACACTATATTATTAAATATAATAGAAATGGAAAATAATGAATAAAAAGAAATAATAACCTTGATATAGCAATAATATAATTAATAATATAAACATACAATAACAACATATAGTAGTAATATAATGCAATGTAATATAGTTATATAATCTATCAACAGCAGCCTTCTTTTTTCAACCATGCAAACGAATCAACAAAGGGGGATTAATGAAAACATGTAGTAACTTTAAATATTGAATAAAATGAATATTATTAAGCAGACTTTGTATTCACACAATAGCATTTTAAATTGCTCTCCTGATCATGTCCTTGCATCCAGCCTTGTAACACAGTATGTGTGTACTTCATTAGCTAGCATTGTGCCATGTTGCACATCCAGCCAAAGCACATCATTCCTCCTGAGCAATGTTATAGCTGTCCCCCTGGGGTGAATGTAATTGATGGGCCTCTGCAGTACGTGCTATTTTTAGTGGTTTGCAGCTACGGTTTTTAATCAGTATTAAAATTGGTGTTTTCGAACTGGACCTCCCAACAACAACACCTTGAATTATGTTTGCCGTCTCTTTCAGATGTATCTTGCATCACTCTTTTTATGTCTCAGAAATAACACTGGCTGGTTATATTGGAGTGCACCATTGTTTTTACTGCAAAGGGAAGATACTATGCATAACCAGACGCAGGGCCACAGCATGTTTTACATAAAAGGCTTATAACCTGAATGATCTTTCTACAGTCGCTTCCTTGGTTTTCTTTTTACACCATTGATTTGCTTTTGCTTCCTGGAATCAAAGGTCTTGTTTGCATTTTTCAAAATAAACACGAGTGATCTTATTCACATATGCACCTTTATAACATCAAAGTGGGCTTCAGAATGCCCCGTTTTTCATAAAAGCAGCCGCAGCCTGTTCAGTTTCAATGAAATTAAATTAAGGAAAATAGAAAGGAGACAGACAGAACTTCTGTAGAGTTGACTGAGCAGCAGATGTCAAGACGAAGGGATAATTAATGGTAATCACTGACATCTGCAGCCCAGAGGTGCTGATATTAGCTTCACAGCCAGCTCAAAGCTAACGTATTTACAAAGCTCTGAAGTCCATCTAAGCACATTTTATACCTGCTGACACTTCAGTTGTGTTTGTCTGCAGTTAGGTCTGTGGGGAAGGTCCTCGGCAAAGTTAATAAAGAACCTTGCCCAACTCCTTCACTGATCGATTGTAAGCTTAAGATGCTCACTTCTTTTTCCTACAGGGGAGTCTTTTCCATGTTTTCATTTAAATCCTGCTGCATTCATTTTGCTGCAGCATCTAATGTTTCATTGAGTGACTGATCGAGGAGGGCTTAAGAGTTCTGCAGGGCCAGCTTATTGCATGCTCAGAGAGTTCATTGACCATCCCCAGCACAATATATCTAAAAAAAGACTTAGAGAGGGGGAAATGTCACCCAAGTGACTGACCAAAAAACAAACTGTGAGGAAAAAGTTCAGCGGCATGAAATATTGCCATTTACAGTTTGTTGTTAATGAATTTACACTGCGTCTGTCTCATTCTTGTATCACCAGTTTTCCAAATACATACTATTGATATTAACATATTCAATTGTGCTGAAAGCATCGTTGATTAATCAATTTGTAAATCAAACTGGCATTAATCAACAATTTTCATAATTTTGTAATCATTCGACAAAGTGTGAGGATTTGCAGCTTTTCTGCCTTTCATGTTGTATGTTGGACAAAATAAGCAATTTGAAGACACCACCTAGGGCTCTGTTAACCTGTGATTCTGTAGACTAAACGTTCAATTTATTGAAATCATAAAAAAAAAAGAATTCTTCGTTGCAACGCCAATATTAATCTGCTGAATGGATCCTGCACAACTCCACGACCCACTGATGAACAAAACAATCTTCATGTCAATTAATGGTGCCCGAACATGTCAAATTAACTCAGAGAGAGCGAAACTGAATGTTTTGATCTGATGGACTAATGGAAAAACAAATTGCTGTGCCTTAAACCTACTCAGTCCAGGTCAGCATTTACTGCACAGGTTGTGATAAAGGACCACTTCAAAACTCATTTTAAAATTGGTCTGAACAAGCCCGGCAAAAACGGAATAAATTGAGAACACAGAGATGAAGAAAAAAAACATGCAACTAAGTTTCCCGAAGTTCACATGAAAGAAAAAACGCCTTGTACTGTTTGTCCATATGCTATATTGTGCAGATGATATTAATGTTGCCAGCCAATGCCAGTTTGTCGGTGGCTGTGAAATAATAAGAATCAGGTGATAATGTGAGAAACAACCCACTGGACTTTAGATATCAGTTTACGGAAGCTTTCACACACATCCTCACTCCTCCCTGATATTTCTCACTACATTCCCTCAAAAGAAGGATTATAAAAAGACAATAGCCTGCTTTCTCTGTGTTATCTGTGAAAGGACTTACACTTACTCCACACTGCTGGTGCAGAATCCAGAGAATTTTAATGAGGACACTGTGTGTGTGCTTTTCGGCACATGGGCTAGAGTCTGAGCTTGAATCAGTTTTTTTTTTTTTTTTTTGGCAATGGCAGCATTCATCTAAATTCGAGACGTGTGAATGTGTGTGTCCATTCCTTTGTGTGCTCATGCGTGCAAGGGGAAACAAAAATAGAGGCTGCCCATTGGGTTCAAGCGCATGCTTATGCGTGAACACACTCTCCACCAGTGAGCCCCTGACTCACACACACGTAAAAAGGCTTAACTTGTCATGACATACGCCTCCTCAGCTGTGCAACGCTGTGCAGAAGCATGCGGTGTGAGGACGACTTGAGGAAGTTTGTCTGCTTTATGTTTGCCTTCCATCGATGGAGTTCATGATGGAGTTCATGAAGGTGCTCAGAGACCAAACAGCAGCTGAGGCTGTTTGTTTAGCGGCCATGCTGGCTTTCTTTTATCCAGTCGGTTAGTACAACTGGCGCTTCCGATCTCATCAGGTGTCCAATTCGTGCTGCCCTGCTGCAAGGTGCCTGAGTAAATGTGTGTGTAGAGCAAGAGAGGACAGAGGGTTTTGGAGAAAACACTGAGTCATAGAAACTCGGAACATGGTGATATGAATTGAGGCTGATGCGGTTATTATTAACACCTTTATCCCTTCATTACTGGTATTTGCACTCTGTGCTTGCATTTTATAGCCCGGAGAGGCTCTTGAAAAGTGACTAGGTAACATATTTGGGTATGTACAGAGGGAAGTGCGTGGGATGGTGATCTCAGGGGAGCCTATCGATTAGTGGGTTCAGTGGGATGCTGGAGGCAGTTTCAATAGGTGAAGTTATGACTGGGATTGAAGGACTATATAATTGTGAACTGGTGGATCATCTCTTAGTTATATACCGTAGAGCTTTTATTTTGACAGTTGTGGATAAAGGCACAGATGATCCATCCATTAGTCCATCCTCTGTACCTGCTTATCCTATTTAGGGTGAGGGGGATAGAAGCCTATCCCAGCATGCACTGGGTAAATGCCGGTTACACTCTGGGGACCACTCACATTCACAACTACAGGTCATTTAGAGACACTAATTGTTCGCCAACCCGAAAGAGACATCTGTAAATCAGTGGATATTTTTTTTTTTTTTTTTTTTTTTTTAACGTCACATCCACTGCAAAATGACTCGTTTCACTATCAGAATTTGATCCATTCGGTCCGATAACATTTGAAAAGTCTAAAAGTGCCACACATTTAAATCATAAATCCCCATTCAAGTTAGCAGAGCGCTAAACCAGAAGTAGCCAGTGCAGGTCTCTAGTGTAGTGATGGTCAAATGAAGCTTTGCGAACCACTGTCTTTATTTTCTGAGCTCACTAGATGGCGCTCTCTGTTCAACAAAGGGTTGAAAACACACTGAATTGCCATTCCTTTAACCTTTTTTTTTTTTAACAGAGAGCGCTGTCTAGTGAGCTCAGAAAATAAAGACAGTGGTTCGTAAAGCTTCATTTGACCATCACTACTCTAGTGTGCCTGCACGTCATGCACTTCACTTCATAGGAATGAATGGGCCAACGCCTTGAATGCTATATCCAGATATATTGTGCCAGAAATGCCGGATGCCATCTTGGTATCTCAGAATGATGTGATACTATGATACGAGGTAATGTATTATACAATCTTCTGAAAATAGCCCATGATGTATGTAGACAAAGATATATGTGCAGAGGCTCTTAAGTGCTTTTGGATGTAAATGACCTGCTGTGATGAATGGTGTGATACACCCACGGTGAGTTATCTGAGCCTTGTTTGAATCAGGACAGAATGAATCAGCACATTATGTGTACATTATGTAAATGTTTGCTGGTTTGGTTAATGGAGGTAAAGCCAGTTCACGACTGCCCATTACTCTTCCAAGGACTTGCTCTGGGGAGGGGCCCTTAATCAGAGTAGTAGAGTCAACGTCCTCATTTGCCTCTGTTTTTCTCCCCATCAGGAGCTTAGAACATACTAGTGTGTTTGTGTTGTGTATGCTAATGTGATTATCTTGTGCAGAATTTCATTCTTATCTGCTTTTTGTTTTTTAAATATTTTCTCTCTGTGAGAAAAAAGGCCACGGATGATGTACTGACTGCTAGTTATAATTTATCTTTTCGCCAGTATGTTTGGATATGGACAACAATATCCAAATTGCAAGACCTGACTATACAGTTTGAATCACGAGGAATAATAATGATATTGATCTTGCGCTCTACCTATTTAAAATACCTGAGATATATTGAGCAAAAGAAGCATTTAATGGCTGCCTGTGAATGATATGATGCTGTTTGAAGAAGTCTAATGTGGATAGACGTCTTGAAATTGTTGTAAGGCAAAAGTGTGTGAAGAATATTGTTTGAACAAATATAATGCAGAGCTTTGGTACGTGTGGTTTTACCAAAGAAGACTAAGGAGACAAGAAGTTGTTTACTGAGGTATTTGGAGGGTGAAATGAGGCAATGGAAGAGATAAAGAGAATCAGTTATGAGTTTATGAAATGTAACGTCATACAGAACACTGCATCAAAGACAGATGTTCTCATTACTCCCTTAAAATGATGTGATGTTGAAACAGGATGTTGCTGCGGGACATAATGCAGTGAGAGATCATCAAACCAATGGAATATCAGTTCAAGTATTTAGTTTAATATAATGGCCAGGACTTTATATTTATATATATATATACAAAGTCTCTGTTGGTTAGATGTGATGTTCACACCTGCTGGTACAGTATGAGGTCACTGTTGGAAATATAAGTTTAAATGCTAATTTTATTGTGTCTTTTAAAAAATAGAGTGTGTGCTCGTACATTACACATTACGTCAGTGGTCAAACCAGCGTCGCTCACTTGGAAGCCGGCCTGCTGTTGAAAACAAGGCAATTCAATAACGATTGAAATATTTTTTTTATTTTCTTAGGTACAACAGGACAACAGGTGGAATATCGTTTAAACATCTACTGCACTCAACACATC
This sequence comes from Sander vitreus, assembly GCF_031162955.1. NCBI lineage: Eukaryota > Metazoa > Chordata > Actinopteri > Perciformes > Percidae > Sander > Sander vitreus. Next base: position 18,355,397 of record NC_135872.1, read on the forward strand.
CCTCTTAAGCCCATTTTTCATTTATTTGACATGGGAAGACGGTTAATACGGTTATTATAGGTATCACATTTGAAAAACAGACAAACCTGTTACATTAACAGAAATATGAATGGTTAACTTTTTTGTTTAAAGAAAATGCTTTCACGTCATCATTCAGGGAAGGTATCCCATCCTCAGTTGGTCTTTGTCTAAACCAAACAAAGGAAAAGGTCATTAGGCTGAAACCAGAAAAGAACTCCGGCATGTCGCTGGTGCTTTTCCTCCAACTCTAATGCTGGGTTTCTAGGTGTTGTTGTTTAGACCAGTGGTCTGTGGCTTGCTTGTTTTCTAGGGAGATGAATTAAAGAAGAGATGGAATGAGGCAGACGCCACTGTAAAAGCGAGAGGATGAAGAGCAGATTCATTACCACACACACGCACTCACACACACACACACACACACACACACACACACACACACACACACACACACACACACACACACACACACACACACACACACGCACAAACAAACAGCAGAACCTGGCCTCATTATATCCTCATCTCCATCACTGGAAGGAAGTGGAGGGTTGCAGGCTCTGCTGTGAGGCTGCTGACGTCTGCCCCTCCATTTATCACACACATTGTCCACGTGTACTGCACACACACACACACACACACACACACACACACACACACACACACATTGGTCTTGTACACACACACCCACAGGCACCCAGTGTTCCTCCAAAGACACCATAATTGGAAAAGCACTGTCTCTGAGGAAGATGGAGGTGCAGCAGTCTTAAGTGGGCTGCAGCTTCCTGAACACAGCTCCAGCTCTTAAAGCAACAATTTAGACAGCACAGTTAAAGTGCAGGATGACTTCATCTGGCTAGAGGGAAGCTATCATCTGCTCTTTGAGCTTAAACACCATCTATTTGCATAGTTTTAACTTCAAGGGAAAAAGAGCAATCCAAAGACTATTTTTAGGCTCTGGAGGTTTGTTTATAGCACACATGGAATGTTTTTTTTTTTTTTTTTAGATCCGTTCTTCACATAATCTTTTTTTTTGTTGTAATTTTTAACACATTCTTACTACTACACGTCTATTTGTTGAATGTATAGAGAGTTAACACCTACCAAAGTCAAATTCCTTGTGTATCGAAGTATACTTGGCCAATTAAACTGATTCTGATTCTGATTAGCAGGCAGTAACACAAGGGGATAAGCCCTCTTTATTAGAGTGTCCTCTTGCAATACTAACAACACTGTTGTCCTCTATATCAGGATAGGATACTCTGCTACCAACAATGTAGCATGCTGTATCGATCACCATCGCACCATTGACTCCATTCTGCATTGCCACTTTTATTGGCAGTAATTACACTTAACCAGGCCTGATGACTGTGGCCACAGAGAGTAAAATGATTTACCATTACCTTAATGCTCAATGCATACTCTATGATGCAGAGAGAGAGAGAGAGACCGAGAGAGAGAGAGAGAGAGAGAGACCGAGAGAGAGAGAGAGAGAGAGAGAGAGAGGGAGAGAGAAGTGTGTGTCTGTGTGTGTGTGTGTAAGGGGGTAGGGTAAGTCAAGTAAAATACATTTTATAGAGAGAGAGAGCAAAGAAGCTTTACCTCCCCAGAAGAAATGTAAGTTAATGCAGTAATGTTGAAAAAGCTTAATGAATAATTCAAGACTTGTTACACAGTACCACAGAGGCTTGCCAAACAGCAATGGCAGGGGTGGTGTGTTGCCCTTTACAAACCTTAAGCAAACTTGTCCAAACTCCCCCTCACTGTGTTCCTGGCAGGGACAGAAGAGTAGCCTTTATAAACCCCTGATCTCAAAGGTCTACCCCTTTACAGTGTATTAGAACAGTTGTTTCGACCCCTGGCAACTGAACCAACTGATTACATTTCAATTTATAAAACTTTTAAACAAATATTGAAGTATGCATAGGGAGTATTGAACCCCATAACTTGAATGTAAAAATATGTATTCAACAGTACATTTGGAAAAACATAAAAATAAATGCATTAAGATTTCCGAAGATCATCTCAGCTGATTTGTTGTTATTATTAGATAAACATCTTAATTAGGTCCAAATCACAAAAACAAACATTTAAAGTGTTAATAAAACATTATCAAATACGTGTATACTGTTTATATACATCCACACATTTATATATAAGCAATTTAAATACAAAAACATAGTTTACTTGGTAAATAAATAAAAACATGTTAGCTGAGATGCCTAAATATAGTGATTTTACACAGCATCCAGATAGTATACATCTATCCATTTAGATGTCACGTTTGCATGTGGTTTGGCTTGAGAGATATGTCTTATGTCTATCTTATATCTATAAAAAATAATGCCTTTTAGATAAAAACATATAAAATGTGTAATAATTCCCACAGATGTGTAAGATATATAATATATTATACTCTCAGTATCATGATCAATAAAACACAGGATATACTGTTAATAACACTGCAGTGATCCACCATAAAAAAACATCATCATTATTGAAAAGTTCTTGGTCAAATTAAAGGAATAGTTCAACATTTTGGGTAATGCACACGTTCACTCTAATGACTATATGGTAAATATACAGTCAGCGGCCAGTTAGCTTAGCTTAGCACAAAGACTGAAAACGGGGAAACAACTAGCCTGTATGTGTCCAATAGTAATGCAGTCTGCCTACAAGCACCTCTAAAGCTCACTAATAAACACATTATATGTAATGTCTTTAATGCGTATTTAAAACAAAACTGTAGAAATGACAAGTTGTGTGGGACTATTTCTTGGCTGGAAGCAATGACTTTCTGGATTGTTGTCATCACCGTGAGGTTCACAGCAACACAAGAAAGCAAATATTTTCCAAAATGTCTTAACTATTCCTTTAAAGGTCCAGTGTGTAACGTGTTTAGTTGTTCATTATCAAAATCTGTGTTGCCCGTTCACAAACTTGTCCTTTTTCATGAATATTTACCACCACCATCAATTCCAAGTATTCATTTTGGCTTGAAATATTACATTTGCATTCACATGAACTGGGGTAGACGCTCCATATTCATGCGCCATCTTGAAATACGTTAGCCAGTAAGGGACATACAGGATATACTGCTCCATCTTTCGCGTTTTCGCTGTCACATGATACACTCACAGGTGCTGCTAATGGATATCGTAGCTTCCCGGCCCCCGGCAAGTTTGAAGAAGGAAACATGGAGGACCATACATATTCAAAATCCAAATTTCAGGAACAGGAGTCTTCTTCTTCGCCCAGAAAAAGAAAAAGGATATTGAAAAGAGCAAGAGACTGGCTTTTTGAAGCGTGAAGGCTACCGTAGCTGTAATACGTGCTTTGAATTGTGTGGTGCGAGAGAGTTGATTGCGATATATGAATATGAAATTCCTACACATTGGACCTTTAAGGTAGAAATCATCATCAACATTTAACTATATAATTAATCTATAACATTTACTAGTTGACCAAGACCCTAACAGCTATTTGTGCAAGAAGGGGCAGCTCTAACATTTCTGTCGACAAGCAGTGGCTAAAAGTAATAGGAAACATATGATATGCTTAATGTTTCAAATGAATACCTTCATCTGGTTATTCGCAGTAATCGTTTTTTGAGAATGCATGTCAACATACTACAGGCACACACATGCATGTGTTGATTTCAGCAGACTATTACTTAGATGATCTAGCAGCCTATATTCCAAAGCTTAGATTCCAACGCTTAATAATCATAAGTCATAAAATATCAGAATAATCATGGGATACCAATCAACGCTGGATCACAAGCCATGTTTACATTACCATTTTAATTATGTGGTAAAATGCACTCAGCTTTCTTATTACATGATGTGTCCAGTCACTATTTATGTGTTTCTCAACATACATCCAGTATGTCACATTCTGCCACATTCAGATATCACACAGACCTAATAAGCCCCCCCTCCCCCTGACAGCACTGACAGCAGTGCAGCACGCTCGTCTCTCATGTCTCGCAGAATGATATTCAGTTTGTGAGATATCTCTGTTACACAGGCGCCATCGTCAGAGTGGACTTATTGCGGGAATAAATGCATCATGCCCCTCGCCCACCCTCCAAACACATCCATCCGCCACCCCAATCATACTTTAGTAGGAAGCAACAGCTGACACCAAATAGATACAGCTAGCAGGAGCTGCTTATGGTGGAGTGGAGCCATGAGATAGAGGTCACTGTTGCCAACGGGTTGAGAGATGGAGGGAAAGGAAATGCGTTGACAGTAAATTACATGCTGGATTCACATATTCCATCAGAGGCCCCCATGTGAGATGGATGATATATATCACCTCTGTGGCTTATTAACCTTTTGGCCCACATAAATGAAATGCAATAAAGCGCACCATACCGCAAACTCAAATTACACACCATACCCATCATGTCTTATTTGATGTAGCGTGTTTACACATTGTATACTGATGTTGCACATTGCAAATGTAAGGTCTTCTTACAGTACATTAATCCCACACATTATGCCTCAACGTAGAAATATCTCATGTTGAACCCTCACTGCCCATTATCTCAATTTCTTATTTATCAGAGGCTTCTGTTGAAAAGTGGCTACCAGTGATTATTTAAAAAAAATCACATAAACTTCAGTATTCGCCTTAACAAATACCTTTCACTCTGTTCGGAGAATGTCTAAAGAAGCACAAATTAAATTCACAACCTTTTGCTTTCCTATTTATGTAGAAGTGGTTTTACCTTTTTAAGGATTTACTTTTAAACTCCAGCTTCAAAAAAGAAAAGAAAAAAAAGCTGGCTTGACGGTGAGGTCATTCACAGGGCAGCCTGCCAAGTAATAACTTCCCTAATCTCTTATGCCTCATGCCCATATTTCAAAAAAAAACCTAACCCTAAACCTCGACTAGAGAGAAAGAGAGCAAGTCACCTCAGTCATTATGAGTGATCGCAGGAGACAGCCGCGCTACAGTATCACCACCTTATTAACCCTGCATCTAGATAGCAGCCATTTAGAAGTTTCTACATGCTCTCTACGCTCCTTTTCCTCCTTTTGTCTCTGTTTCCCCCTGACCACGACCCCTTCTCTCTCTCCCGCTGTCTCCTGTTGTCCCTTGGCACAAAAATAAAAGCAAATTGCTTATCTTTGACATAACACGTCTGTTTTTTACTCATGAAAGACATTGCACAAATGTCATTCAGGTCAGCAGCTCTCGCTGGTAATCAAGCTGGGGCGGTGATTAGCTGAAATTAATTGCGGGCCTCTGTCGCTCATGGCTGACAGCCTGGGAGCCAAATAGGTGTGCTCTTCCCAGGTGACTTCGACAGATCAGGCGGAGAGAGTGAAAGACATCAAAGCCAAGAAAAAAAATAGAAAACTTGCATTAGATTAACACCCGAGAGACAGCCCAAAAAAAGGTGTGGGTGTGTGTGTGTGCGTGTGCGTGCGTGTGTGAGTGGAGTGAGGTAATATGTGTGAGTGAGGTAATGTGGTGTCTGCTTTTTTGGGGGGAGTAGGGGACATGAAAGGAAGGAGCTATGGTTTGATGTGATAATGAAGTGCCTTCTTCAATCCTCATCTACTCTTTTATCCAAACCACTCGCTTGTGCCTATTTGTCCAACAAATGTTTTGGTAGGCCTATAAAGCAGAAATCTCCATTCTGGTATTCAAACAGGAATATCAAGATACCATTTGGGAATATCGTGTGTTTGAGTTTTTTTCTCACTTTAGTTTAGAGAATTAAAAGATTGGAGATAAACTGAATGTTATACCTTTTTTCAGCTTGTCTTGTGAGACCTCCTCACTCACGCACTGTGCGTCATGCTGCCCCAGCCCTCATATCTTAATATAAGAGAAACCCAGAGCTTTGAGACTTGTCATGGTTGGTGGGAGTGAGCAGGGGTGATGCTAAGGTTAGCTCGCTGGAGCGTTTAGCTGTACACTGGCAGATTTACCGGCCTGTGAACCAATAAACCTGCAATTACAAACCCTAACAACTCTGGCGCAGGCGGCCTGTACACCGCAGTTTTCCTCTGGGCTCGGGGATTTAAGCTTCACAATCAGTCAAGCGTGACTTCAGAAGCTAATTGCACTAGAGTGACACGCACACATACACACACACGCACAACATCCTTACGGGTGAAAGACTGATGGTGGAGGTGGAATTTTGTTTGAAATTCATCAAATTTTAATCCAGTGCGTACATTTCCATATTTCCATATTTATCTCTTTGCGCTCCTAGCATCCACTTCCTCTCTGCATGTCATTGCGGCCCTATTAATAGCTCAAACCGCTCCTTACCTAATACACAAACATACAGAAACACACGCTCACACTCTTGTCACCACAAGGAGAGACAACTTCCTATCAGGTCCTGTGTTCAAAGACACGTGTATCCCAAGGTTGATAAGGCTGTCAATGAATCACTCCATTTCTGCCATAGCTGGTAAATTGACTGTTTGAAGCAGGAAACAGAGGAGGGGGAAGCTAGGAAAAGTCGGAGATAAGATGTGGGTTTCATACTCTCCTCCTCCCTATAATGAATCAGTGTATTTACTTAGCAATCTGCTCCTCTGAAATGGCCCCGCAATCGCCCAAAAAAGGTAATTGCTCTTACCTGAGACACTGTAATGGATCCTGGATGAAGTATTGACCGCTGCTAGATTTTGATTAAGGGGCTGTAGGGCAGAACATGTCTTTAATGAAAGTGAGGAATCAGCATTCTCTGGCTGGTGCATCAAGGCTGGATGCTGCGCACTGTGGCCCACAGGCACCTTGATTAGGACCTGATCCTCAACAAATCCAGAGGTGGGCCACAGCTACTGAATTAAAAGCGATGAATTTATCCATTAATAATACCTAAGGCATGTGTAGTTTTTCTCTGGAGGCTTATAATCGTTAAAGATTTGGGTATTCATTTACTGTAAGTGGTTTGCCCTCACTCACTCACATATTCACACAACGGCTCTCTCAATCACTCAATCATCCACCTTGTTGCTCACTCACTGATGCACTAACTCACTCATTAATACACTCAATCGCTTTCCCCTTTATATGCAAAAGGTCAGCCTTTATCAGTGAACATTTTTGCATGAGGGATAACTTGCATTAACTTCTCTCATCCTCTCCCTTAAATTGGCTTTTTGCTCGTGTTAAAAACTGATTGCATCTCGGATGGAGATGAAAGGGAAACAGCTAGCTCCCCACGTTCTTTGAGCGTGCAAATGGACATAATCTAAAAAGAGGAGTATTAGCATGCTAAAAGACACCACAGCTATGATGAACACCATTTGCCAAGGCTTAATGGGATAGCCGGGTAAGATGATTAACTTTGAATCCATTTAATCAACCACAAGCACTTTGTCAAATAACCAACTGTCGAGCGTTGGGGTAAAACTTCCCTCAGATCTGTTGGGAAATGGGTAGAGTAACAGATGTGTCAAATCACAGAGTGCCCAAATCAGAGCGGAGGCCAGCCAAAACATTATTCTTTGAAGTGTCGGACATCAAATACCATTTTGTGCAACGGTATTTGTCATCCTCGCACAAGCTCACAATGGAGTCTGACTTGGAACACATAGCAACTCGCTCATTGACTGGGAAGTCAATGTGCCCTTGGGCTGCATCCTATTGACTTAAGTAGTTCAAGTAGTGGGCTTCTCACCTTCTTTCACACATCCACCCCTGTGTGCATGCTGATAACTGGCTCTGCTAAAGCAATGAGAATACTGACCCTTTCACTCAGACCTTTAACCACAATCAAGACAGGGAAGATTGCATTTGTGTGAATATAAAGATTGTATACCTGATTTGTTTATTATTGCTACCACAGCAATGCAAATATATATTCACGCGAGAAACGTGTTCTGTGTGACTGATCGATCCAAGGAGGCTTCTACTCATTCGTCAATTGAACAACTCACGGTTGTTGATAGTTTTCTCCTCGCTTGTGTGTGCTCCGCTCGCAGACCTTGATGACCCGGTGGTGACGGTGCACCAGAGTATAGGAGAAGCTAAGGAACAGTTCTACTATGAGAGGACTGTGTTTCTACGCTGCGTTGCCAATTCCAACCCGCCTGTCCGCTACAGCTGGCATCGCGGGAGAGAGGTCCTGACGCAGGGCTCGGACAAGGGAGTGGAGATCTATGAGCCCTTTTTCACTCAGGTAAGAAAGAAGCAACGTGATGTGGATGAAAGTATCAAATCAGAGACAACAATAGATGCAACAATGTAATTTATTCACTGAATGCCACACAGGTAAAGGCTTAAAGTCTAATATAAAACTTTGGCAATCCTGTTTTATGCTGGCTGTCATAAAGACATGTACCTTTTGCCTTCCCCCTCTGCACACTACAAAGGCAGTATAAATAGGCCTATACAGAATAGAGGATGCAAAACATCCATACAGTAATAAGCTTTTGAAGGCATTGCAAAAGATATGTTCGTCAGAAGCTACATTTGCTGAAGCTCTTTCCGACAGTGCACCCTTCTGTGTAACCAAAAGAAGGAGAAGAGATCCTGCATTTGTTTACAACAGAGATGAGTAAGCCGCAGTCGCACCAGTAATTGATGAACCAACACAACATCTTGTTACAAAGGCATATTGCAATGGGAAGTACTGTAATAATAGTCTTGCAATTTCATTTGCCTTTATGTATTGGGAGTTATAAGCATTATGACTGGGTTTCTTCAGTTTCATAACCCTACCCCAAACCCTAATACTGCCCCTTGTTGTAAAAGCTATGGGACAGTAAAGCTGTACTCATTAACCCTGTGAATAGCAATAGCAGTTTCACTAACCCCGTTTTACAAAGTTACATGCATATTGAGTTATTGCAGACACAGAAAGATTGGGGTCTCTTCACAATCAGTTCCCTCAGTTTGGGATTTTCTTTACAATTTGGAAATTGCGAAACTTTTCCTCTGAAAAAGGATCTTGCTCAGTCAACAAAGAAGTGAATGAGATTGCTCTGTCACTAGTAAGGGAATTGTAGTTTTTGAATTGATTGAGTTGAATGTGATTTGGATGTTGAACCAGGCGGCAGAGAGAATGGAAATCTGTGAGAAATTGAAAAAGACATGCGAGAGAGGAAAAGAGGCTTAAGGAACAGAGATAGAGGGAGAAAGGAAGTGAAATTGATGTTTGCCCAAATGGAGAAAGATGGCTGGAGACTAATGAAGTGGGTGAAGGAGGCTGAAGAAGCTGCGCAACTTTCCTCATCAGACACTCTTCCCTTCTCCATCCAGCTCTCCATACCTCTCTGCTCCTTCATCCTGCCCTCTATTAAAGCTTTAATTGGGTCTGAAAATATGAGTGCAACCCAAACCCAGAGATTAGCTTTGTGACAGTCCAACCCCAAATAAATCCTCACTAAACTCCTAGTAATTTGCTCATATAAATGGCTAATAACATTATTTTTCACCAATATGTCTGACCTTGTCTGACACCTACTCAGACTATTGAGTTACAAATGTATAACTAAACCAAAATCGTTCCTATGGCGGTGAAGTTGAGTCCATTAGAGTGCAGCCAGGCCTCTACTTTGGCCAGAAGATTTGTTAATTGAGTTCTTGAGCCTCTATACCATCCTCTCTCGATTATTCTTCATTTCAACTTCATCCCCTTGCACCTTTTTCAGTCTACCAAATGTTTTTATATTCCCACTGATACTGTAGAAATGCAGAGGTGGCATTTCAAACTCTATACAGGGAACCAGATCATAATTAAGTGAGACTCAGAGAGCTGTGCTTTTACTGTAGAAACTCCTGTCCTTTGTGCTGTCTGCTACTTTCTCCTCCACCTCTCTATAATTCTCCCCACAAAGTGCCAGAGAATAGCACAATTATTGAAGGTGTAATGGAGCCATTTCTCACCCCTTGTCAGATTCCCACCTCTTTATAGTAGTTATGTTTTGATGTTTATGATGGAGTGGGATGTTTTCTTGCGGTGTGATTTTCTTTGAGCATGTTGTTTAGCTCTTGTGGAGTTAAACGTTTAAAGCTCAGTTTGCAACATATTGCTCATCATCCAGCTGAGGCCCACATCACATTTTTCTATAGCCCTTTGTTTTCGCTTCCACGCTCATTTTCATTGCCCCCATGTGGTCAAGTTAGTAGTTTTCCTGCTGCTAGCATGAAAAGTGCCCTCTTTTGCATCTTTACTGCTATGCATTTGAAGTTCATCAAGCTGGTTTTGATTATATGTTCCCGAAGACAAGCCTTTTATCCCTCAAATATGTAATGTAATGTCAAAACAAAACAGGAGATTTTCACCTGACAGTGACACTGCACTCCTTCAGAATTTCTTTGCCCTTTACTGTTAGCCATAAGTCCCGTCCCTGAAGCTCTCGTGTACTTTAATTTTCAATCTTTCCATCGATACGGCCATGAATCCCCCATTCCAATTTGGTTTAATGTGTTTGTCCTTTCCATTGCTTTCTCTGCCCCTTGCATTTTCCAAATGGATTTTCCTTCCAATCTGACTCCCCCTGCTGTAAGTAAAGCTTGCACTCTGAATACCACGGCCCTCATCTCCTGATATCTGCTCTGAAGCAGAGGAGATGAAAAAGAAAGGAAGAAGAGTCTGGGGTCCATGGCTAGGCTAATAAAATTAAATTATCCATGACTCTCATTTGATATGAAGGACGTGAGTTATTGTCATGTTGTGTGGACTGCCGCAGCGTGTGTCTGAGTCATGTTTTAATCTACCGCCTCCCCTCTAACACACACACACACACACACACACACACACACACACACACACACATTGGAGTCAGCCAGATCAAAGGTTCACATTCTCTTCATAGCCTTTTGGGCGGGACTGTTGTTGACAGGCCCAGCTGGAATCAAAAACACATTATAAGTGAGATAGCCTTTTCTGTGGAAGGATCCCCTGCTGAGCCCATCCATATTGCTGTGGCTAAATGGTGAAAATACTGCAGGGCCATTGACTGGAAAGTAATCCATGTGGTGGTATTAAGTTGACACATTTATTTCCTCTTAAACTACCACCATTGTTTTTTTATGGTAATTCTGAAGTAATATTCTTGAACTCTGCTAGCTTTTCTTTTCATTTTGGGCTTCATTAAAACTGCATACATATTCATCTCTTTGACCTTTCTTTGGAGCTGTTTGGCCTTTGTCATTGTCCCAGTACCTAGTTTTCTGCATTACTTTTACTTGATTATGTTGATATTTTTGCACACATTTGCATACCAGTGTTGGTTTGGTCTGAGCTGCAGGGGGAAACAAAGATTTTGAAGCTGAAGAACCTGCGTCCTCAGGACTACGCCAACTACAGCTGCATCGCCTCCGTCAGAAATGTGTGTGGGATCCCTGACCGCAGTGTTATCTTCAGACTCACCAATAAAACAGGTACTTAAGAGTATTCACTTTTCTGTGTAATCATTTTATAATCATATTATACCCAACATGACTATTGTTGCAGTGATTTTGATATTATTGAGTAGATTGCGATATGAAACCAGCTAAATTCTATAAAGGTGTCTTAATAAATGTAGTAGGACAGACATGGAAACCGGCCGATGAAGTGAACTGACATAACTTTTATAACTGCCAAAGTTGTCCATCTTCCGCCAGTCTTCCTAAGACTCCATGCGCTCTCCGTCCACAGCCTCCCCATCCATCAAGCTGTTGGTGGAGGATCCTATCGTGGTGAATCCTGGCCAGACGGTCTCCTTGGTGTGCATCACCACAGGTGGAGAGCCGCCCCCCCTTCTCACCTGGGTCAGCACTAATGACAGCCTGCCACAAAGGAGCGTGGTGAAAGGGGGCACGCTCACACTTCCAGCCATCACCTCAGATGAGGCGGGGGTCTACAGCTGCGTGGCCAGCAACAACGTCGGAAACCCGGCCAAGAAGTCCACCACCATCGTGGTGCGAGGTGAGAACACATGACTGCATGGCCCGATATATGGAGCACTTAAAAAGTTCAGTATAACATTGATAAAGAAGACATTATGACATAATAAAATGAATAAATAGAGTAAAATAAATTAAATAACTAAATAGTGGAATAATGTGATTACTAACAAGCTAGCTCTTGCTGGCTGCAACAACCAAAGAGAAATACTCTATGAGGACATTTATAGAATCAAACCGCTGCTGAAGTAGTCTATATCCTCGACGTTCCACTTCTCTGTTGCTGACGGAAATTCTGCCGGATTTCACTCATTTAGGCCAGATATCCGTCGCCTTGGGCTTCCTTTGTGTTGGCATTTTAAAGGGGTGATTAAATGCAAAACCGATTTTACCTTGTCATAGTTGAATAATGACAGTTTAGTCGGTAACTAGGACATACATAGAACCTCAAAATCCCATTGACACCTCTTTCCTCTGCAAATCTCACAATTTGAAACTGCCTCTGAAAACGGGCAAATCTCAACAAGCCGCCTAGTTGACGTCAACTCGGCGGCTCCTCCTCATTTGGCTCTAGTCTCTTTCTTTGTCACGCCCAAACATTTACATAGGCTACACCACTGATCTGAGGTCAGCTTAGTCTTCTGAATAGGTCGCGTAGATCTCAGAAATTGTATACATTGTTAATCTGCTATTTTACCACAAAATTCACTTCGGAGACTTTTTTATGCGAGAAATCAACTATGTAGAGGTCAAATATGGGCCGTTTTACAAAAATTGATGGCTAATTGCAAATTTTGTCCGACTGTGTGTCGCAGTTCAGCAGGAGCTCAGCAGGCTATGTGACAGCGGCCGGTGCTGCCTCGCGCCCGGCGTGTCCTACTTCATAGACTCCGGCTCGCTGTGAGCTAGCTGGATCTCCGTCACGAAGGGAAGCCCGCAGCGCTCCTGCAGAGGGCCTGATGGAGCTCCAGGGCCTGCAGCTAGCTGCGATCTGTACACATAGGATTGAAGGGACAGTAGCAGCTAACGAAATCTCTAATATTCACAAAAATGCATTAAATTGAAATCAGACACCACTGTTAGCTTTATAAGACCTTGGGGTAGATGTTATATAAGTGGCGTGATGAAATTCAAACTGTAAATATACTCTAATTATGCCAAAAGTGAAGCTAACTAGCCGCGATCTGTACACATAGGATTGAAGGGACAGTAGCAGCTAACAAAATCTCTAATGTTCACAAAAATGCATTAAATTGAAATCGGACACCACTGTTAGCTTTATAAGACCTTGGGGTAGATGTTATATAAGTGGCGTGATGAAATTCAAACTGTAAATATACTCTAATTATGCCAAAAGTGAAGCTAACTAGCCGCGATCTGTACACATAGGATTGAAGGGACAGTAGCAGCTAACAAAATCTCTAATGTTCACAAAAATGCATTAAATTGAAATCGGACACCACTGTTAGCTTTATAAGACCTTGGGGTAGATGTTATATAAGTGGTGTGACGAAATTCAAACTAAATATACTCTAGTTATGCCGGCAGCTGGCAGACAGCCTGCTCCGCGGAGCCCCGAGTCCCGGTAGTCCAGTAATCGAGAAACGGTGACTTTCACTGGCTATGGAGGTTGCCGCTTTCTCGTCAGACTGTGTGGAGCTCCTAGCTAAAGTCCGACACGTCTTACCAAATTTGCAATTAGCCATACATTTTCGTAAAACGGCCCACATTTGAGCTTTATATAGTTGATTTCTCGCTTAAAAAGTCTGTCTCGTCTCATCTCCAATGTGTTTCTCTAGGGTTCGCTCAAACCAATCAGCGCGCAGCTCATCTAAATATTCATGAGCATACCATATTTGGAAGAAAAGCTCTTGTTCCAAATAGAGCCATATTCACAGGGTAGTTAAGGGCCTAATAAAATAGCAATTTTCAGCCCAACCAATGTTACATACCCTATTAGGAGACCTTAAGGAACAGTTTAAAATACCCTATATAATCACTTAATCACCCCTTTAAACTCCGGTTGATTTATGAGGACTATGGTTAACCTTTTCTCAGATCTCTGCAGGGTAAATCAAGATAGCTTGCTAGACTATCTGTCCAATCTGAGTTTTCTGCTGCATGACTAAAACAACTTTTGAACGTACACACGGTCCACCAAAACAAGTTCCTTCCCGAGGCTATTTTGCAGAGGCATCGTTGCTCCGTACAGCGCCGTTGCTCCTTGCAGTGCTTAGCGCCGCCCCAGATTGTGATTGGTTTAAATAAATGCCAATAAACCAGAGCACGTTTTTCTCCCATCCCGGAAGGCTGTGTGGACTCGCCAGACTCTCCTCCGCAGCGCCGTGGTGGAGGAAGGTCTGGCAAAGCGAGACTACTGCTGAAGTAACTCTAAATGAACCACCTAGCCTCTGCTGCTAACATTGACTCGTCATGCTGAGTAATAATCTAAGCTACCATGCTAGTTAGCTGCTAATTAGGTAGCGTGTGCAGCCGTGTTAAGCTAAAAAATGCAGATGTTAGTTACTATGTCTGTGTACTATTTAATTCAGAATAACTTTGATGTCGTCGTTGCTCTAGCCAACAGGTGCTAGCTGGCTTACGTTGGTTCGCATTTTTTGGTCTTGCTAAAAGAGGCTGAGGGTATATGATTCACTGAAAGGTGAGGCAGTGACTGGCGACAACTCCATGAAAATTAATTGAATGATATGAAATGTGACATGAAAATGAAAGTGTCATTGAGAAAATGCCATTATAATTTTTTTTAAATACAATTTAAGTTAAATCAAAAGTAAGGAATAATGAAATAACATTTCATTAAGTTTTCGTGATTTCTCAAATTGCATAATTTATTGGTTCATTAATATATTTTAGGTAACTGTATTTATTAATATGATTAATATTAAGATTTAGGGCCCTATTTTAAAGATCTAAGTGCACGGCGTGAAGCGCATGGTGCAGGTGCGTTTAGGGCGTGTCCAAATCCACTTTTGCTAGTTTGACGGCGGAAAAAAGGGTCCGTGCGCCGGGCGCATGGTTCAAAAGGGTTGTACTTAGTGTCTTCATTAATTCATAGGTGTGTTTTGGGCGTAACATGCAATAAACCAATCAGAGTGTCAGCTCCTATTCCCTTTAAAAGCCAGGCTTGCTTGTACCTTGACGTAATGCCAGGTTTTTGTTGGTCAATGGCACGATCACTTCCCGCTGCCTCAAGATAGCAATACGCCTGAACACACCTCCCTGTAAGACCAGCATGCATTTGCTATTTAAACCACGTGGGCGCTGGACGGGAAATTGACAACTGCGTTGGTCATAAAGTGCCCATATTATGAAAAAATCACTTTTTTTCCATTTAGAAGTCTCCTGGCTAATCCTGCCTTGTACAGGCCAAGAGAGTTGGAAACCATCGCTTAAAATACACTGATTCAAAGAGTGGTAAACACAAATTTAACAAGAGGGACATTGCTGCCTGTTTGGTCATTGTAAGGAAAATATATTTGTTTTCCCAAGGTGCTTTTCACCTGATTGGCACAGGAGGCAGAAGAGCATTTGATCTTGCTGTAGCTCATTTTTAGAATTTACCATTCTCAAAGTACCACTTTCTGCATGGTTGTCATAATGGCAGTTCCCTATCAACGGGGATATACAGAAGGTGAAGAGGACTTTTACACATCAACAGACTGCTATGTACAGCGATGTTAAAAAAATACTTTGAAGGTTAATACTTAAATAGGTAGGCAATTTTACCATCTGTAAAGAAAAAAAGCTGTTTTAATATAAGACCTGCTCAGATGGTACATCAGCATCAGGAAATCGACTTTCATACTCTTAAATTGACTGCTATTACAAAGCTTGAGGATTAAAGGTGGTGTGTGACTAGGCTTTCATCTGTGACATAACAGAGGATCCCAACACCCTGAATGTGAAACTGCAGGAATTTCTTGCAGGTGGATAAAAAAGATGCATTAATTAGTGAAAGCCTTACAAACAAAACCAATGTGAATTTTAACTTTCAAGAAAACATCACACACACACACACACACACACACACACACACACAAACGGAATCACATATGAATCGGGGTTTAGCAGATTGGCTCGGAAAGTTTCTCCCAGAGTTTTCTCCTTTCATCCAAGACATTATGTCACAGCTCCATCATCAGGTCGCCTCCGCGCTCAGCCTGTTTTGTTTTATGCAGACATATACTCCATGGGATGAAAATCAAATCATCAACAAATCATTTCTGATGGCCCCCCTGACAGATAAAACCCTCCTCTGCATTGTGAAAGTGCCCATATAGGTGAGGACATAAGCATTGAGAGGTTTGCATCAAAGAGAAGGTGTCAGGTGTCCTATGGCAGCAAATAAGTCAGAGAACACTCACCGCAGGCAATCGCTGCAATAAATATCACACTGTCATTGCTGTGTTATATGTCTGGAGCTGACAATGGTTCTCATAGGGGATCTTAAATTAAATATCAACACAAAAAAATCTATATATATATATATATATATATATCACATATACAAATATATATAATGTTTAAATACACACTCATTAATGTGTCACATTTAAGGCTGCAGAGCATTGTCTGTACTTTATAAGGATTTGATTCTATAGCAGGCAGCTACCATTTTGGCTCTACTGTATCCTGTAGCCTATCCTTAACTGTTGGATCTTTTTTAAAAAAAATCATATGTGTAAGGATATATCTTTTAGTTAGAGAATTCTAACAGCAATACATTCTGTCCTGAGTAAATCAAGTCATCACATACATACACATCACATCACTTCTTTTTGTGAATTTGTAGTCAAAACAAACTAAACCAAAGACATCTATAGGCAGTCTAAAACTAAATTGGGAGATGCTTAAATGACATAATTATCAGTATGTGACAAAGCAAATTAAGGATCAATAAAAACAGAATATAAATGGGTAGCATTCTCATTAGGTTGATGAACAGTCACTCTTGTCAGTGCAGTTCTGAGATCAAGAGATTTAGAACTTTTTTTGGATCAACACACTTAAATGACATGTCAAGTTAGCTTGGACATTGAGAGATAGTGATTATCAAAATAAATTAGACATCACCGTTTAATGGGAAACACTCTAAAGTCCAACAAAACATCACTGATGTCAAAATGAATTAGAACTGAGCGCTACAGATGCTGTTTAAGCTCTAAAAGCCAAAAGCAGTATTGTTTTTATTCTAATTCTGGGACGGGCTGATGAACTATGAAAACAGTCAGGAACTTTATCACTGATCTCACTGTGGCATCGGGATCGCTCTCCTGAGTCTGATGAGCTGTCACTGATGCAAATGCAATTTTGGGATCAACACGCACCAGATGACGAGGGTGGGCGGTATAACTGTATATATTAGACTACATTGTTTATAGACATATATCATGATTTTGAAATGACCTGCATTCTCATGGTGATATAAAACATAATTAGTGTACTATGTCAACATGAATAGTCTACATATATGAATAGCCTACACACCATGATGAACCCTTTTTTAGAACAATGTCTTCATTGTCTTTGGCACTTTCTCAAACGGATCCCTCCTCTCTGCCGTTACTGAGTGTCATGCTGCATGGAAACAAGTTTACAGCATATTTCCATATTAAGGTGGCTGGCTGGGTGGGTGCGATGGGATTGGGGTATGCTAAATTCTCACCTTAAGCAGAAAATTTGCATCACCATGCATGTTGCATGTTAGATGTTTGAATTTAAAAACACAAGGATTTTTTTCTTATTTGACTTTAATGTCTGCACATGTTCTGATCATTTAGTCTAAATGCACCATAAAAAGACAAAGCAAAGATTTGTGAGCATGACCAAACTAATATTTGGAAAGTTGCAAGACAAATCAGACTTTTACATGATGATGCAGATATTTCAGAGTTGAATATGAACCTATTTTTGTTTATAAACATCAAAAAATGTCTAAAAGATCCAAATTTTTTATTTTATTTTTTTATTGTGAACAAGACATGTACTGAGTTTTACAGCTGAAGACTTATCTTGTCAGTTCTTTAGTTGACAGATTATGTACCCCAAACATATCTTTGGCATTTCTGTACTGGCATTTCTTGTTCCTTATCGGCTGACATATACGTTCATATCGGTACATCTGTGATAAGCTCATATCAGCTGATATATATCGAACCCTGGGTGATAGTACTAGTAGACTTTGGTGAGTCAACACCAGTGCAGACAGAGGATTTTACAGTCCACTTTCACTCTCCATTAACTGGTTTGAGATTGCCCTTAAAATGGCAAGAGTGAAAGCACAAATAGAGGCGGTGTGAATAGGCTGAGGTTGCAGTGCCCAGAATGGATTTGAACTGGACTACTTTTTTTAACCCACACTTTTAAATAACTACCATGACCAGCCCGTCCTCATCCTGAAAACGACCATATGTGTCAACCTACAATTACATTGCTTGTCAGGCGGCAAACTCTTGTGGCTGTAGTAATTATCGCAAGAGCCAACATCAAAGTGAGGTGACAAGTATGAGAGTGCCAAATTAATCAAACAAACACAGGACTTGTACTCAGGACACCGGGGTTCGTGTCCCGTGTGAAACTAAAAGTCAACTGTCATTTTGAAATTAACCAAAGTTTTAGGGACCTTAGTCTGTGACGCAATGACGTCTGTTACGTCACGTTACATGAGTCATTTTAGGTAAATCCCTGATGTTTTACTAACCCTAAGTATTTATGTTGCCTAACCCTATCTACTTCCGTTTCACAAAGTTTACTATGTGTTTAAAACTATGACTGTTATAATAAATAGAACGGTCACATGACTACGGTCACATGATTAAACCTCCGCCGTGCAGCAGTAAATAGAACGTCGCTTGTGTTTTGTGAATCTTTGGAAATCGACCTATGATGTCGTTAAGGGATGAGGATGTGTTGTAGCTGGCCATGGCACTTGAGTTGAGTGTATATCACTCCTAACGCCGTTCCATGGTGACTAAATTATAATCTAACCATGTAGGAATTAAGAAAAGCTACTGTGCTTTATTCTCCTGTAAATCTCACTTGTTGCTTCTTCTCTAGTTGGCTAGGCTTTATAAT
Source organism: Sander vitreus (assembly GCF_031162955.1). NCBI lineage: Eukaryota > Metazoa > Chordata > Actinopteri > Perciformes > Percidae > Sander > Sander vitreus. The sequence goes on from NC_135872.1 coordinate 18,374,384, forward strand.
AGAAATGATTGTCATATTTGCACATGTAAATTGTGTCGCTCCACTGGCAACTTTTTACTGATGTGATACTTTGTAGTGAGGAGAAAAGGAAAATTGAAAGAGGATAAGCCAGTCTCGAGGCTAGAGCTCAGCAGACCTTTAGTTGCTCTTTGTTTGTGTGTGTGTGTGTGTGTGTGTGTGTGTGTGTGTGTGGGGCGGGGGGTTTCTGGCTGAACGATTTTTGAAAATAATCTAATTGCGATTTTTTTTTTTAAATATTGTGATTTAATATGCTATTGTTTTTTAAGCTCTTTGTCTTCTGTATTATTCAACAAAGACAAGCAATAAATCATTGTATAGTATGAACAACACAATATTAGATAGATTAAACAAACTGTTCTTTCCTGGAGGCCAGGCCTGTATGTGATGATGAAATTAGGTAATGCATGAATTTATATGAATGACATCTTTTAACTACTTCAGTCACAGTAGTATATTGAGCACTGACCAAGCCTGGTGTAAACATTCATATGAAAGTCAGAAACAAATCACACAAACTAAAGTGCAGATTGCAGAAATATAAAAACAAATATGTGGCTTTACCACACTTAGTAGTATTTAGATTATTTAATTATTATTTACTGTAATGAACATATGTAAACATGTGGATTGCACTTTTTAAACACTGTCTTTGAACTGTCCCTCCCTCCCCTCATGAAGTTGCGTGCCGCGTGCATGACAGTGTCGACGTTGCACTTGCTCAGAGAGGCTATCGTTACGTTAGTAGTAGCATGCTGCTGCTGGTCTTGTCGTGGGATTAACTGTACTAATAAAACCATTGAAACAACGCAGCCGCGCTGCTGTGAAAGCTCCCCGAACGTCATTTATCAGAGTCTGGTTTTTACCCCTCTCCGCGGCAGTCTCCTCCACTCCATATCTTTATAACGGAGCTAGCTAACTGGAGCTAACCGCTAATCAGAGCTAATCGTTGCTAACCGAGCCTTCAGTTCTGCGTGCCTGTATCCATTAACTGCATGTATGGACTCAAGCCCGAATAAAACCCTTCATTTTATTAAAATGGCTGTAAAAGTTTTAAACTACAACTCAGAGTTGTTTGAATGACAGAAATCTGCTCAAGGTACGGCGTAGCGTTAGCGTGCTAAGTTGATGCTTTCTCTGCGGAGTGCAGACTGATTTGCTCTCGCGAGTCATGTGACCAAATCGCAGCCTTTGCGATTAGGAAATCGCGTTTTAACATATTGCGATATGATTGCAAATGCAATTAATCATTCAGCCCTAGTGGGTGGAGTGAGGTAATGTGGTGTCTGCTTTTTTGGGGGGAGTAGGGGATATGAAAGGAAGGAGCTATGGTTTGTGTGTGTGTGTGTGTGTGTGTGTGTGTGTGTGTGTGTGTGTGTGTGTGTGTGTGTGTGTGTGTGTATGTGCATGTGCATGTGTGCATGCATGCACGTGTTCATGAAATACCCATTGATTTGGTGCTGCAACACTCATAATTTTGCGTGTTTTGCAGGGTCACCTTGTGGCCTCATCGTTGCCTATCTCAGCTTGTTCAGCCTCCTCTCCAGTCCTTGAGAAGCACTCTCAAAGTGCTGTTGCCAAAGGGGGCTGTGTGTGAAAACACACATCTCTCCCCAGCAGATGGTAGTTTCTCTGGCCATACTGTCCCACCAGCCAGACTGCTTTCCAGGGCTTGGCCATCTCCACAGCCAGCCCAGCAGGCAGCTACTGGCATCACATCACCCTGCTGACAAGATCCTTTTTATGGATTAAGGGTCTGCAACACGTCTTCAAATGCAGGTCAATACCCTGCCTTCCCTGGCCACTTCAGTCCACTCTGTCCTCAACAAACACACCAGTTTGTGACATATCTGCTGCAACAATGCAAAGATACTTTGCGTCGTTTGCGCGTTGTTCTTTCCTTTCTTTTGTTGCTCAAATATGAGTAGGCAGCTCTCAAATGGAGAGTTGGTGAATTGAGACAAGAAGGAATTTTGTTTTTACGTCTCCCTACACACAGACATAGACTTTGTGCATGTGTTTCCCGTCATTTCGCTAAGCAATGTGTTTCCCCTCTGTGTGATGTGGAGAAATAAGCATTGCTGTAGCTATCAAGGATGTAAAATCAAACGCAGCTGTGTTGTCGTCGGATTTTCTTGACAATTCCTCCAGGGCTTCCTGACAGATTCAGGTATGAAGCTTTTACAGCCAACACATCCATCATTCCAACCTGCTAACGTAGACACAAATAATTCCGCACACCCTCACACGAACACACATTCAAGCCTAAACACAAAGTCAAACACACAAGCTACCATCCACACTTTGTAACTTTGATTGGAAGCTTGTCATTATTTATAGAAAAACAGAAATGCAATCTTTTCAAATGTGAGCTCCCCGCTGTTCATATTTAGACTGTTTGGTGAGGAAAAAACAATCATGACATGCCTTGTAAAAACCTGGCTGTCAGCATGTGAATCAACATGTGAATGACCCTTATCAAATTTGCTTTATAAATTCTGGTCGAAACCTGAATAGATTTCCATTCATGAATGCCAGATTTAATGGCTGGATGGCCAGAACTGGCACAGGAAGGCCAGTCTCTTCGGCCCTAAGGACCGTCTGTGTGTATTTGTATGTGCATGAGTGTGCAAGTACATGTGCATGTGCCTGTTTTGTTTGTGTGCATGTGAATTATTTTCGACATAAATTAAAGCCTGAGGTCAGGCTGAAGGTTGAGAGCAGCAGTTAGGACTAATTTTCTTCCCGCCAAAGAATGGTCATGTGTGAGTGGCCGTGATATTGTAAAGGTGCTGATGCATGGTAGAATGTGTCGGTGCTAATGTGAAGATGCATGGAGTGATAATAGGAAAATGAAAGGTGTTTGGATGACGGTGCAGATGTGTGTTTGCGAGCGAATGCCTTGTGTTTTGAACCATGCTAATGCCCGTTGTCCTTTTTTGTGTTCAACCTTGAGCGGATGAGAGGAGGCCGAGGAGAATGGCAGTTAGAGGGACATCCATCTGTCTCTGAGAGATGAGCAGAGAGAATTCACAGAGTGAATAGAGAGCACAGCATGATGCCTGCTGAGAGACAGACAGAGAGGAGTGACTGAAAAATTAGATGGACTGATGGGTAGATATAGGAGGATAATAATTCCGAGTGAGAGTGGAGTGAGACATGTTTCCTTCTCTACCAGACAAAGGCAGGGAGATTGCACTGGGGTGAGTTCGGGGGGACAGTTTTCTGCATTTGTGTGTGCTCATAAGTGATGCCATTGTGTCTTTGTCATGTTGTGCACACATACATGCATGTCATAATCAGTATATCAGGGCTGTGTGCACTTTTGCCCTGCTAAGAAGCTCCCCTGAGGTAGTATTGTAATCCTGCCGTGCGACACAAGCTCTCTGTAGAAGAAGGCCTCAACCGGGGCTTTTTTGCTTTGTGTGATTATCTGCGCTTTTCATGTTCTGGCCACCCATTATTCCCACAGGCTATTAAAGCTAGGGAGAATCATACAGGCTCGCTGCAGGAAAAAGCACTTCAGTTTGCGGTTAAAAAAAAAAGAGAACACAGAAACACTGTGATATGTTTGGTAATGATCCAAAAGAATTGAATATCCACTGGATAACCATTGAACCGCATGCAATCACTCAGGCAAAAGAGGGTACAGGATCTAATGCAAATGTAAGCATACGCAGAGCCGTCATCTCTTCTCTTGTAATAACCATGAAGAAAGTAGCTCCTGTAAGTGTGCCTATAGCGGATGTTTTACTGCTTGGCATGTTGCCACAGTCAAGGTTCAATGACAGAAAACTCTGATGATGATAAAAGGAAACCAGCTTCCAAAATTCATCAATAATTCATTTAGAATTTGTGTGTGCGTGTTTTTTTTTAAATAACTCACTGGTGCCTGAGATGTGTGTTTAAATTGTGCTTATTCTGCTGATGAGTTCTTGCTTTCGTTTGCACCTAATGAAGGAGCTACTGCTAGACCAGCTTTGCTAACAAGTTGTGGTATGTCTTACATTAATCCTGCTGTAAATCATTTACTATTTCCCATACATTTACAAACTGCAACCATGATCTTTTATTGAATCTGACAGATATGCCTTAATTCAACTTATGCTGATATTCTAGACAATGGTTTGTGCTGTTTTTTCCTAACCAACAGCTGACATCTCAACAAAAATGTAACAGTAGCTTTGCGTAGTTGTAGGGGTGTGAAGACTAACCAATACGTGCTGTATCAGAAAACTGATATAAAACTCTGAGAGTCAGCTGCATCGTTATAGTACCACAGATCCAACCTAAATTCTGCAAACATTTGGAAATTCTCCCTGTGCACTTATAGTTGACCCACCCCTCTCCTGTTAGCTTGCTGTGTTCTCACATGACATGCCTGTTTAAGCTAGCCACAACTTTCCCACACTGAAAGAAATGGCAAACTACTATAAACACTGACAGAATATCTTTACAACACACTTTACTACACACAATTGTATCATAAATTCTTAGAAGAGTGGTGGAATTAGAGGGCAGAGCAACTTGTTTCCATTCGCTGCTCTAATGCTCTCAGCTCCTGAATGTTAGCAAAGTCGGATAATAATACGTTTAATAATATCAATACGTTTATTTGGTATAGCATCTTTTACAGACAAAGTGGTTCACATGATAAACATTTGTTAAAATACAATAGGATCCAAACAGAAAATAAGCAAGCAAAAATAAATAAAATACCAGTGAAGGTAAAAGACTAAAAACCCAAAGTTACAAACATGAGACAAAAGCGAGTTTAAACAGTGTTTGACTATGTTTGAACTGACTGTGTTTATACAAACTATGTTTGAACCGCTTGATCACCGCTTCAACTTAACGGCTCTTTCAGGAGCCAGGCAGGAGACAGTTGTGGAGCTCTAGGATTTTTTTACTAAACTACTGTATGACCAGGATCCATACATTTTATTTCTTTGACTGTGTGGAAATCTGATGCTTTCACATCACAGATGATGATCAAGATACCAAAACATGAGTAAAACATGAAGGTCGGCATCTGTAATTAGCAGCTAATGCCACTTCCAGTTGGCTCCTAATTCCTGCAAAAATGTCTCCAGTGTACCTAACCCTGACCGTGTGCTTATCTCTGTCGGTGTGGCAGAAGGCATAGTTCTCTGGGGTATCCAGTGTTTTAAATAAAACTGGAGCGAATAATTGATTTATTTTAGTGTCACTTTAAATATAAAATTTAAATTGCGGATGAATCGAATCAGCTTTGAGTCGCAGAATACAGTATTGTATAATAACAAAGCTTTTGTTGTGGATTGTGGACTGTGTATCTAGCTACTTGTCGAATCATCTGGGAGGGAGAGATACACACCCCTACTCTGTTGTTATGGAGATGGATCTGTTGAGCTCAGATCCATCTCCATAACAACTGAGCAAACTCAATCCGCTAATGAAGACTGTTTGATATAATTGAAAGCTCCAGAAATGCTAGTACAGTAGGTAGACCTTAAGTTGGATTTTTTTTTTTTGTCAAACTTCATAAACATACATTGTTCATTACAAATCTATTGTATCAAAGAGGTGTTCATGATATTTTGTCTATTCTACATACCTAGAATACTGACTCACTAGTTTCCACTGTACAGTATACACACGTACCCTTGTAAGATATAAATGATGTTGTGGAAATTGTGAAACAATAGTCAGAGACATAGTTTACCTCCAGAGCAAATGGGAAAGTTCTGTTTCCAAGTGGAGCCCTTGTTAAAGATTCATGCGATTTTTGCCATGAATTGCTTATCAGAAATGGGGAAGGAAGAGTGACAGCGCACCACCACCCGATAAAGTCTCCCAACTTTGCACTTCTCACCTAACACACTCAACCACAGTCCCTTTTAAAATACCTCCAGTTTCCTCCCATGCATAAGGGAACAGGCACCGTTTTAGTCATTTCAGCTGTCCAGCAAAATTTACTACAACCAGGTGAAGTAATGCCCACTTATCTCTCCTGTACACAAATGTACTCGATTTACAGGAATGCCTACTTGCTATTCAATATTTATGGTCAGATAAATTTGCAGGAGAAGGAGGCAGGAAGGGAACTGATTCTGAAATATGCATGAGCGCACATATGCAGCACTGGCTATTCTGACGTGCACTGCAGCTCTGTGCGGAAATGAGGGGAAGTGTGGGAAAAGTAGGGAACGGAAAAGTGACATCGAGATTTAATCAGACATTTCTACTCCCGGTTGGGATGGGATCTTTGCACCTTACAGGGCAGACCATTTTTCTTAGCAAAGTTGACGTACAGTAAGTCTCGCCTTTTAATATTTTCTGTTTACAGTAAACATTAAACACAGTGTTCTCACTGTGTTTAATGTTTCTTAAAAAAGTGGTTGCAGATATTCAGATGTTAGCTCGAATGCTTGGTGGTGTCGTACTGATGAGTATTATAATATAGAGAGTCTCTGGTGTGTTGTTATTATCATGGATTTTAAAAAGTGGAGCATGAGCAGCCAGTTCAGTGTGGACTTTAATCTGTTCTTCCTTTATGTCAGTGATGAGTCCAGATCTTGTTATTCATAAATATGCAAGTAGATGGAGAATATGATAATTGACTAGTTTACTGATCTTGGACCTCGGCATATGTAATTATATACCTCTACTCTACAAACAGAGGTACATTACGAATAACCCTAAGGTTTGTCGACTTTCTCATTATGCCCCCATTGGCTGGACAAAGTGTTGGGCAACTGAAGGAGATGAAAGACATAGGATTGTAGGGGTCAATCGTCTCATTAGTAGTATCTACACAGCATCAGAATTGTATTTAGCCAAAAGATCCAATGTTATTCAGCAGCCCAATTTTGTGTTTTGTGCTGATAACAGGGACGTGTTGTTAAATAAATCACCTCTGAAGCAAATTTATAATACATGCCTACCTAGAGCCGTGACCTAGCTAAATGACACGTGCATGTCAGTTGAAATGTATCAGTCATGGTGGCGAGTGGATAACTGATAAAGAGGTGACGCACATGACGTGTTTGACAGTATAACACAACGGAACAACAGAAGACAATGACCTGAGTTCATTCTAACAAATGAATGGGTGTGTGTGTTGGTGGATTAGATAATGCTTTCTTAAGAAGCAGCTACCAATTCTGCTGAGGATGTCGCAGAGACACAAAAGCCTTTTCCAGCTGTCACGATATAACTACAACTTTGTCTTCGGGGTTTTTCACCTTCTAACATGTCTTCTGTATGTTTGAAGGAAATCTGTCCACTTAATGGCTTCCACCACTGAGTTTGCATCGCCTCATTGACCTTATACAATGTATGTTGGCTTTAAGGAAATTGAATCTTGGCATGTATGTAGTAGATGTACACTATAATGCAGAGCTGGGCCGAAGCAGGAAATGAACAAGGTTGCAGGTAATGCTTCGTATTATCCTCACATCGTTAAAGGTCACAGACATATGCTGCTTACCATATTATGCTAATTGCCACAGTTTCCATGCGAGTACTATTGCATTTAATTCAACATGACTGATAGACAGCACCTATATATATATATATATATATATATATATATATATATATAGGTGCTGTCTATCAGTCATGTTGAATATGTTGTGTATATATAGATATATATGTGTGTGTGTGTGTGTGTGTGTGTGTGTGTAATTTATGGGATACAAGAATGAATGCACAGTGGCGTTTGTGAGAATTTGCCTGTTGACATGATTTGTAATATTTCTATCTGACACGCCACGTCAGAAATAGGATTCTCTGCCTGCCGACGCTGATTTCAAACGCGAGGAGGAAGATCATGTCAAGGAGGCGTGTGTCACTCGCCTCTCCCCTCAATGTGCAGCTCGGCAGGCATCACAATGTTTTGCACATTCAATTTCCTGTGTTTAAATCTGACACGCAGGTTTTGTTTTCGTTTTCCCTTTACCAAACTGAATATGATAATGTCACTTGGGAATTGCTAGATGAAAAGATTTCCATGGTGCCGTCAGCTTTTTTTTGTCATTTTTTTTGCAGAGGAGATGAATTGAACAGTAGGCGCAGGGTTTGGAACCAATACAGCATGCATTATAATGAAATCATCTTCTTTTTTCTGTTCACACAAGCTACGCTTTGAAAATGGAGTTTGCAAACCAAATTGGATTAGAAATGGTGGATATTTTGTTAGGTATCTCTCCAATTTCACAGTGTGTTTGAGTGTGGGTTTGTTTGTGTGTGTGTGTGTGTGTGTGTGTGTGTGTGTGTGTGTGTGTGTGTGTGTGTGTGTGTGTAAACCTGCTTAAAAGGCTGTCAAATCTTTGAGTCCATAGCTATCAATATTAGTATTGATTCAAAGCTTTAGTCTTCAAAACAAACATACAATTCTGTTTCATCTCTTTGACCCATTCGGCAGCATCAAAAACTAAACTTTTAGTTGTTGTTTTAGAAGAACAGTTTCAGTTGTCATATTCATGTCTACACTTTTGGTTTAATACCACTTTTATGATTTCACGACCCCAGTACTGAAGTGACACTTCTAGGCTCAGATCAGTTACATCAGGTAGCTGTGACACTACTAAGTCTTTCTATACATTTGAACAATGTGTGACTCAAAGGCTGATCAGGTACGAGCAACACAGTCAGGTTTACAGTACGTTCACTGGAGATGCATAACAACAATTTACGGCCCAAGTGTGGACATGGGGCAAAGTAAAAAATGAATTCCTGTCTTTGGGATTAAATCTCAGAAATCACATCAATGTGACAAGAAGAGCCATAACCTACAGGAAGAAAACAGGTTTCAGAGTTTGTTCCAGCATCGTGTTGCAGACTTGCACAAGGAACGAGTGCAAAAGTAAATCTGGTTCTAATAAAATGGATTATCTCTTCACAGCTTTGAAAAAGGGGCGATTCTGGATCACTCCCGACCCCTACCACAATGACGACAACATCCAGATTGGACGTGAAGTCAAGATATCTTGTCAGGTATAGTTGCACTGGCAGAGTAAACACACACATGTATCCAGGGGCGGACTGGGACAAAAATTCGGCCCTGGCAATTCCGTCCCTTACCGGCCCAATTTCAGACGGGGACATTATTTACTCTATAATTGCAAAAACCAGGCTCTAGTGAGATTATGGCACCAGCAGCATGAGGCACACTTACAGGCTTTCATAATGAAATAATACACACACTGGAGCAATTCATAAAACATTCAAATAAACTACCATGGCACCATCTTAGAATAGAATGGAAATGCGTATATATTTAAAACATATTATTACATACTTACAACAGCCAAAACACCAAAGTACGAAGACATAGCTAGCGGACCAGACGCAAGCTTTTATTTTGAAAAGTAGAAGCCCATTAGCACCAGACGGGAGGCTCCAGGCTGCAGCCGTACAATGTTACATATTTTTGTTAGTGTGAAACGCTAAGTGTACCGAATTTTTTTCTTTTTCCCAGCTGCCCAAATCGGCCCAAGAGTGCATCGGCCCTTCTGGCCTTCGCCAGAACTGCCAGATTGCCAGTCCGCCTATGAATGTATGCATATAATAAACATTAAGTTACTCAAAAATGCAACACAAATAACAATGTGCTGAATGTCCTATAGGTGGAGGCGACACCACCAGAGGAGCTGACTTTTAGCTGGCTGAAGAATGGCCGCGCCCTGCGGAGCTCAGAGCGTATGGTCATCACCCAGACGGACCCCGACATCTCCCCCGGGACCACCAACCTGGACATCATAGACCTCAAGTTCACCGACTTCGGCACATACACCTGCGTGGCTGCGCTGAAGGGAGGAGGCATCCCTGATATCAGCATTGATGTCAACATCTCTTCCACTACTGGTGAGCTTCACACCCCTTTGTGTCAGTGACGCATCTACACACCTCCCGCAACACATTCAACACACACATCTTGTAGCCACTTTAGTCATACACACATGCTTTAGAAGATCAAGAGATTGAAAATGCTTAGTGACCAAGCAAAGGGAAAAAAAACAAAAACATGGCTGTGTTTCTTAGACTGTGGGGATTGGGACTTTAACTGTTTTTAACAATTGATGTCTTATTTTTGTAGTTTTTGTTATCAATCCTATCAGTTTTGATATAATTTTATTCTAATCGTGTCCAGTCAGTGAGTTATTCAAACCATTTCTTTACAACTAAGGATACAACACAGTCCATTTTAGTTGTGATCTTCTATTGCCTTGTAAAACTCATGCATTTACAACTATGTTAAGTGCAGTAGGTCAACGTTGAACAAGAAACTTACTATACGCTATCTACTGAACGTTTACAACTGACAGGTGAAAAACACTCATTAAAGTTCTTGGTATTTGTCTCTAGGTAATTATACAATTAAACTGATGGCTAAAGTGGTTGCTCTTAAAGCTGTTTCCTTTAAATGGTCACTTCACCCAAATCATGTTTTCCCACTTATCTCATGTGGTATAACACAATGCAGAAACTTTTGGTTCTATCTGCGCAGGGTTTTCACATATCTGCAGCTGAGAATACTAAACCCCAACAACACAATGGAGGTGAATGAAGTTGTGTCTGTGGTATTAACAGCATTTAAATGCATCCATGTTTTTTTTAAATGTTATAGTTCCCAATTATAAAACAATTGACAGTGAGGTATTTGGATTATCTTACCAGGACATCTTAGCACAAGCAAAACTCCATTGCCATTATGCTGGGGTGGCAACGTAGGCCTCAGAAACTCAAATTAACAAAACCTAAGCAGATAAAGGCAAAACTGTGCGTGTGTGCGTGTGTGCGTGTGTGCGTGTGTGCGTGTGTGTGTGTGTGCGTGTGTGTGTGCGTGCGTGCGTGCGTGCGTGCGTGCGTGCGTGCGTGCGTGCGTGATTTGGGTGAACCGACCTTTTAAGTCCACAATCTCCACAGGATGAGAATGACTTTATGTTTTCTTTAGACTGTAGTCACTGCCTGACTAAATTCCATGAATCTGTCCCAGGCTGAAACTATAATTCCTTGTTATTGCACATAATTGTAACACAGCAACTCCATTGGTCCAACTAATCAGAGACTAAACATCCATCGTCCTCCCATCTAATTGGCTGCTTCCACCACTGTTCTGACTAACGTTTGTATACAGCATGTTAGTAACACAACATACCAGTCCACCTTGTCTACTGAGCTGCATCATTCTAGTTAAGTTTTAGTCATGGCATGTTGAGTAGTCTCATAGAAACAGAACAGTTTTACAAGCAGCAGTTCGTTGTCTTTTAGATACTCTGTTTTCTTGTTGTGCACGGTTGTTTCAAAAGAAGGCAAAGCGTAGGTGCTAAGATAATAAAATCATTCAATCTTTAAAAGTATAATCAAACGACAAAAAAATCTGCTGTCAATCATCCCCTTTTTTAATCTATTGTTTTAGATTCAAACATCAATCAACCCTCTCTGCTGTCAGATTTAATAAGAAAGAAGAAGGGAACAGCTTCACAGGCAACAAAAGAGAGCCAGGCTTTTAGAAGACTGCTACATAGCACATTGAGTACAGTTAACAATACGTTTTGTGCGCACTCGCAGCCTGCAGGCTCTGCAATAATGGTGAAATGCAGTGGTTAGAGAGACAAAGCGATAACACATGTAATGGGACAGGAATGGTGGTCTTTTATCTGTGATCTCCAGTGTGAGGTCAGTCAGTGTGCAGCAAATGTGTGGTAATACTCAGATGTCACCAGGCATTACTTCATTGCCCATAGGCTCCATCCATAGGTGTGTGACCAAATCCACTCAGAGGCGCCACGATCGGGAGTCTCCTGCTTGCTGCTCACTCATCCCACATTTTCAGATTTTCCATGTGCGGGATACCCGTGGGTTGGTGTTGCCGCTGGCACAGGAGATATCTGTTTTGAATTGACTGGCGTGTGTTCTCTTCTGATAAGTGACTTTGGGTTGTGTGATATTTTGCAATTTGGGATTGGGAGCACACACACACACAAACACAAACACACACACACACACACACACACACACTCACTCACTCGCGCACCCTTACCTCCTCTCACCGTCTTGTTTTTCCATCGCACACACACCCCGCTGCCACTCACAGCGTGAACATGAAAGCAGTGTGTCGACCTTGGGTGCATAATTATTGTTAGATAATCCTTTGATAATCCCTGCGCTATAAGACAGTGCAATCAATCGCACCTGTCAAGATTGTTTCCTCATTATCTTTTAAGTAGTGCAGTGTCTTCTTTTGGAGTGCCTGTGTGATGGCATTGCATTAACACAGACCCTTTAATGTGTATAAAAAACACACACACACTGCTGCCTGACTGAGGAAATAACCGAGAAAATGACTCACTCTTTTGTGATCAAATGAAATGAAAGGTTTCCTCAAGGCTTCGATGTGATTGCTTCTTAAGCGTTCATTGTTCCAGTCAGATGTGGGGTTATGAAATATTATAAAGGTGTCGGAGTGTCATAAAGCTGTTCCTGTCATAGGAAATAATATATTGAATTTTGCTTCTGCCAGTAACAATTCCCACCGCTTTACCTGGGATGTGACTGCGCTGTTTTCCTGGAGAATGCTTGTCATGTGTGGAGTTTCTTTCAGTCAGATTGATGCCGTGAATCAGAGAAGCGTCTTCACTGAGTGGCACAGTGTAGCTGTTGTGTACTAAAACGTCTTGTGCCTCTGCCTGCATACGCCTGCAGCCTGTTTTGGGGTGAATAAGCCCTGGTTTTGTTCCTCTGCCTGTTCTCCTGAAGGGAGAAAGCCCGAGCCGCAATTAGAAGTCCTAATAAAAGCGTTTAGAGGAGATTACGCTGCAGGTCTGCCAGAGATTCGTGCTGGGGAACTGGTTGGGAAGCGATTGAGCCTAAAGTGTCTCTCGTTTGAACACTTTGGAGCTTGCTGGCTGCTCCAGTATTGGCTCCTGTTCCATATTCCAAACCTGGATTTAGCCCCAGCCCACAGCACGTCTCCATGAAAGAGAATATTCATTATCTTCCATTCTTTTAACTTTTGATGAACACAGATTTCAGCAGCCTTCATGATTTCTCCCTTTTGCCAAACAGCACTAATATTTGCTATCATGGCGCACTCATTAAATAAGCAACTTCTTTTCTCGCCGGGGCTCCCGGAGATTGCAAGGCTAATGCTTATTTATGAGCGTGGTCTGGAAACGGGGACACAGACCTCCCCTTTGGATACTGTCAGGATTAAGAACCGCAAGACACAGGAACAGCTGAAAAGAGTTACGAGCATTAGTGTAAAACATAAAACATCCCATAAACTTCCAACAGGAACTAGCTAATTAATCCTCTCATTAGTCCGCATAAAAAAATGTGTTTAGTGGGTGTGTCTTGCTGGATAATTGATAGATGATGCAATTATTGCCATTGCTCTGACTCTGGAATGTTATTTGACATTAGATTAGAGCTACCATTGGGACCATCTTAGAAATACATTTTCAATAGCCTGAAGAGTTATTACGGATGGACTGTATTCTACGGCCTTGGTTCAAGAAAACTACATCACTGCAGCGAGAATAGTCTCTGTTGATACATCGTAGCATCAGCACGCAGAAGTAGCTCATCCTTAGTCTGATTGATGATCACAAAGTAAGTATTGGGATTGAAAGTCACCTCTCTCTTCTTGCGAGGGAGATAAATCCTTTCATGATGAATCCCTCAATTAGCATCCCCATCACACCTGAAAAACCACCCAGTGTTTCTGTCAATCTAAAGAATCACTGCCGTTAATGAATTAAGCAAATCAATTAAGTGCTCAGTTGATTAAAAAATGAGCTGGTTTAATAAACACAAAGTACAAGCTCTTTTTTTTTTTTTTTTATCTAAAAATGAATTTGAGTCATCTAAAGCTTGTGGCAGGCATGCTCGTCACTGTCTATCCTCTTTTTAACCGTCCTGTTGTCTGTTTGACTCTGATTCGTCATGAGCTGCCATCATCCGAGAGACCGTGCCACATGAGGCTCTAACAGGGGCAGCATGACCGCTGGCTGTTGACTGTGCTGATGTGCTTGTTTCAGCAGTAAATTCACTGACCCCGTTAAAGAAAAACCTGGTCTGCATCCTGACTCACCTACAGGGTGCAAAGGTTCAACTGCTGTTTGGTCACAATGGGTGGAAACAACTTGTTTGCTGCTTTTGTATGGACATGTGGAGTTTGCCCAGAATGTGGTTCTTTGTTGATGTTGGTCACATGTCCAATCACTTTCATTGCTTTTTTTTCTTTTGTGTTTATTTAGTAGGAAATCTAGCTGGTCCAACAACTGTCTGAAAGCACACTGAAAAAATATGAAAATATCCTGTAAGAAGTGCAGCATACTTTTGCAGCATGTCTGCTTTTTGCTGTGTTGAAAGTTACGTCAAGTATACTGTAGATCAATTTCAAATTGATAAAATAACTGAATAGATTGGCTAAGCTCCGCACCCCCTTAGTTAATGTTGCAGTGGCATGTATGCAGTTTACAATAACAGAGGCGCCCGAAATTCTTAGTCATTTCACAAACAATTGGTTATTGATTCCTCACAAGACAAAATCAGGCTTCTCATTTATAACCGGCAACAGTTAAGTTTGCCAGCTGAAATTACATCCATCTTATGTTGTCAACCGTTACTTTTCCAGCTAATTTAACTAACATTTGCTTGAAAGACACTATCTCCAGTTGACTTTTTCATGTTTCGAGTTGACTTGTTTTAAAACCAAAATCCTGTAAAAGCGGTTTTAGATATGCACTTGATGACTACATACATGATATCATGCTAAAAATTGAGCCTAAAGCTGCATGAAGTCAGCATCCTCGCCAGTAAATGATCTTTTTAGGAAACACAGGAAAACGAGGAGAACTTTTTTTGTTGCCGTGTTTCTTGGGTAATATGTTTATAAGCTTTAGTTGCTGGAGTGTAAACTTCCCCAAATCTAATAAAGAGCATGACAAAGCTGCTAACATTAGCCCAGAATTTGATAGCATCCAGAACCAGCTTCCACACAGTTGGGATACTATACAGTGGATGTGCTAGTTGTGAGTGGGGCTTTGCTTATTTTAATGTAACCACACAAACTAATATAGGAAGTTAATAATGTGCACATTGGGCTTGGATGTATGTTTATCTTACGTTAGACCAGATAAATGCACTGTTTGATCCATTCCTTACACTTATGCTTTTACAGTAATCTTTGGTTATGGAAAAGCTAAAAAAAGACACCACCTCGCTCCTACTTCAGCCCTATATATGCACACAGCTTCAACATGCGGATAAATCCAGAGTCTGACAGGCCTGCCATGTCTAGTTATGGCTTCTAAGCTGGAATCGGACAATTGCTATTCAGGGTAGCGACTGGTCAGTTACATGTAGGTGGCATACATGTCTGTAATAATGAAACTGAAACACAGAGGAAATGAGATGTGACTTTTAAAACCCCTCTACATTGAAAAGATGGTCCAGTCCGTTCATTGAAATGAATAATAAAGAGAAACTAATGTGAAAAGTCTTTGTACTGAAAACCTGAAGGTAAAAATCTCTGACCACTGTAAGATACAAAATTGGGTTAGGAACTACGAACTGGGCTAAAAAAATAATGAGAGCACTAGATCCCAGCATTGCATTTATAAGCCAACAGAGGTTCGGAAACAGGCCCAGTGAGCTGTGAACTGGGATGAAGGGGCCTAACAGCTGTCTCAAAGCTGGGATGCTGTCCTGAGAAATCTACCATATGACAACAGTAGGTGCCACGGTCATGCCACTTCAAGAAGGATAGGCATATAAGCACCTGGCAGCATATGTCAGCACAACATCTGGGATGTTGCTGCTGAAGACTGTCGCTGTTGTCTGTACACACAAATATGTACATTTATGGCAGAGGTGTAGTGGTAGCCATTGTAGGTGTACTGTGACCAGTTTTCCCTTTGATGCAAGTCCATGATATACGTTTTTTTAATCTGGGCAGTGGGTATTCCTTTTAATCTGACTGGTTGGTTAAATGTATAAAAAAAATATAAGTGTTTGTGTGGCCACAAATGAAACTGTAACCCAAGAGGGCTTTGGTATTGAAAGCCTGCTGCTCTTCAATCTCAGCCACATGAATTCATGAGATGTTTGTGTTATTATTGATGAGCATGGTAAGATATCGGGGGAACAGCATAGAGCTGAAAAACACACACACAGTAGTATGTTTGGTCAGTAGTGTGTCACTGCAGTCTATCAAGGCACTCTGCCAATTTCAACACATCTGTGGATATTTATCACACTACAGCAACCCGGGGTGTAGATGCAGCTCTGCCACACACACACACACACACACACACACACACATAGATTCACAAACATGTCCACACAGGTCCAGGACTCAGAGGAGCAGAAAGTCCTGTCACATTGTGACCAACTCATTGGCCTCAAGCTGTCAAAACACACACACTCACACATACAGAGACACACTCTGCAGGACTTGCAGTTGTAGAGTTGCCATGGTGATGGGGAGTGATGTCACCGCACTTATCCCGAAAAGGGGGCAACAGGAATGTTGTTTACTCTTAAAAACGTCTGTGTACACCACTCTGGCTCCCATCGCTGTAAGAAAATGCAAAGTGCCAGATATGTTTACGTTTTGCAGTCAGCTCACATTGCACTCTGTCTGCTGTGGCGCTGCTGGATCCTGAGTAAAGGCTCCAGCAATGAGTCTCTACACTTGAAGGATCATTCCAGCTGAAGCCCTAGAGAGGTGCAGCACTACTGAGGCCAAATAAGGAGGTCCAGTCCCAATTTAGCAACACAAAGTATACAAGCACGCACACACACTTAGATGCAGTGTTGTCAGACACAGAACAATGAGAAGCATCCCATTGAGGAACTGAGGCCGGATCACAGCATGGTGTCACCCGTGGGCAAGAAGAGAGAAACTATACAGCTATATGCACATGCAGAGACATTAAACCACATAAGCGCGCGCTATACAAGCATACGCACACAGCGGGCATGCCCTGCAGGCATCACTGGCATTTGGATGGCTTTGGCACAATGAGAGCACAGTGAAGACCAGTGGCAGGCTTTCTGCTATACTCAGTGGTCACTTTCACACACAGAGGCAGGGTGTTCACTTGGAAAGAGAGAGCAGGAGGAAGAACGAGGTACAGGTTAAGCAAGAGAGAGAGGTGAGCAAGTGTCTGTTTGCATGTATGCCTCTTTGCATTTCCAGGATGGTGCGGAGAGAGACTATGGCAGCTGATGGCCAGTGTTTGTGCTGCCAAACCCAATAGACAGACAAATGTAATTGCCTGTCTAATCTGGGCTGTGGAGAGGCCAGGTGTAATGATGGCAACTCAGTGAATACACCTCTCTTCCACTCGCTAATGGATGCTTGCTGCTCCCCTCCTATCCCGTCGCTGTCAATTCACCATTTCACTGTTTGGAACCCAAGGAAACGTTCGAAAAAGTGGAGAAAATGTGCTGTGGAAAGAAATACTGTATGTCAGCTCTTGACACCTGGCTGCCTCAGACAAGACAT
Source organism: Sander vitreus (assembly GCF_031162955.1). NCBI lineage: Eukaryota > Metazoa > Chordata > Actinopteri > Perciformes > Percidae > Sander > Sander vitreus. Next base: position 18,391,905 of record NC_135872.1, read on the forward strand.
TGAGTGAATACCAATCAGCAAATGTATGTGAGTGAAATAAGTGTCTGCTGTCATTGTCTGTGCAGAGATCATTTTTGCTTCTCCTTTTGTGCCAAATAGCATTGCCAAGTTGTATCTGTGAATGACCAGTGTTCCACACCAATGCTAATGACACCAACATGTTTATGTATTCAAGTTATACATAAATGTTGAACCAGCTGATAGCAGCTTTAGGTGTGGGTTACAATGGCTGAAAAGTATTAATATGCCATAATACAATGATTAATCAACACAGGATTTCAAATATACTGTATAATTGGTTTAAAGCTGCTATGATCAATATTTGTTTAGTAACAATGGATCAAATGACTTCATGTGTGTGTGAAAGGGTGTCCTGTGTAATTACCACCTGACTCCAGTTCCTCCCAGCTCTATGGAGCGTTTTAGCGTTTTTTAGCTCATTGTTTTGGTTTTACGTCCCACAACTTCACTGTTATGGTTCAACTCTCATCAGCATTATTTTTAGAAGCAGCAGGCAGCTGTTTAAGTGGGGGGAAAAAACTTTGATAAACACACTCTGTGCCAATTGCCCAGCATTAAATGGCAGACAGACAAAGTAAAGTTACAAGTAAAAGTCCTGCATTGAAAATGCACTTAAGTAAAAGTACCTAAGTATCATCAGGAAAATGTACTTAAAGTATTAAAAGTAAAAGTACTTTAAAGTATTTTAGAAACTGGAAATGATCCAAACAGTTCTGTGTTTAATCGGCTAATCATTTCAGCTGGACTTGTAGGCCTATAAGTATTTGGTCAATAACAAAAGTTCATCTCAATACTTTGTTATATACCCTTTGTTGGCAATGACAGAGGTCAAACGTTTTCTGTAAGTCTCCACAAGGTTTTCACACACTGTTGCTGGTATTTTGGCCCATTCCTCCATGCAGATCTACTCTAGAGCAGTGATGTTTTGGAGCTGTCGCTGGGCAACTTTCAACTCCCTCCAAAGATTTTCTATGGGGTGGAGATCTGGAAACAGGCTAGGCCACTCCAGGACCTTGAAATGCTTCTTACGAAGCCACTCCTTCGTTGCCCGGGCGGTGTGTTTGGGATCATTGTCATGCTGAAAGACCCAGCCACATTTCATCTTCAATGCCCTTGCTGATGGAAGGAAGTTTTCACTCAAAATCTCACGATACATGGCCCCATTCATTTTTACCTTTACACGGATCAGTCGTCCTGGTCCCTTTGCAGAAAAACAGCCCCAAAGCATGATGTTTCCACCCCCATGCTTCACAGTAGGTATGGTGTTCTTTGGATGCAACTCAGCATTCTTTCCCCTCCAAACACGACGAGTTGAGTTTTTACCAAAAAGTTCTATTTTGGTTTCATCTGACCATATGACATTCTCCAAATCCTCTTCTGGATCATCCAAATGCTCTCTAGCAAACTCCAGACAGGCCTGGACATGTACTGGCTTAAGCAGGGGGACACGTCTGGCACTGCAGGATTTGAGTCCCTGGCGGCGTAGTGGTAGCCTTTGTTACTTTGGTCCAGGCTCTCTGCAGGTCATTCACTAGGTCCCCCCGTGTGGTTCTGGGATTTTTGCTCACCGTTCTTGTGATCATTTTGACCCCACGGGGTGAGATCTTGCGTGGAGCCCCGGATCGAGGGAGATTATTAGTGGTCTTGTATGTCTTCCATTTTCTTATAATTGCTCCCACAGTTGATTTCTTCACACCAACCTGCTTACCTATTGCAGATTCAGTCTTCCCAGCCTGGTGCAGGTCTACAATTTTGTTTCTGGTGTCCTTTGACATCTCTTTGGTCTTGGTCATAGTGGAGTTTGGAGTGTGACTGTTTGAAGTTGTGGACAGGTGTCTTTTATACTGATAACAAGTTCAAACAGGTGCCATTAATACAGGTAACGAGTGGAGGACAGAGGAGCCTCTTAAAGAAGAAGTTACAGGTCTGTGTGAGCCAGAAATCTTGCTTGTTTGTAGGTGACCAAATACTTATTTTCCCGAGGAATTTGCAAATAAATTCATTTAAAATCCTACAATGTGATTTTCTGGATTTTATTTCCTCATTTTGTCTCTCATAGTTGAAGTGTACCTATGATGCAAATTACAGGCCTCTCTCATCTTTTTAAGTGGGAGAACTTGCACAATTGGTGGCTGACTAAATACTTTTTTGCCCCACTGTATGTTATTGGGTGGTTGAATTTATAATAAAACATCATATTTTATAAACTACATGTGTTTTGTGTGCAAAAATCTTAATTTGCAAAGTTTTTAGATCAATGTAGTGGAGTAAAAAAAGTAGAATATTTCTCTCTGAAATGTAGCGGAGTAGAAATAGAAAGTGGCATGAAAAGAAAAGACTCAAGTAAAGCACAAGTACCTAAAATTTAGTTACATTTAGTACAGTACTTGAGTAAATGTACTAAAGTTAGTACTTTTTGACTCACCTTTAGGACAAAAGAAGTAACCGACAGTTTCAGAAATTGAGATAGCAGTACGATTGTTACCTCTCACCCAGAAGTGGGGTCAAAAGAAATATAGCTGGACTCAGTTTCGTTTTCTAGAGATTTCTAGCGATTTCATCACTATGAAAGCACATTGTGGCTTGACTTTATTCCAGCTGCAGCATTGTTTGGGCAGAATGACAGTGATGAAAATCATCAGGGAAGCATGACACGGTTTCATCATTGCTAAGAAGATTTTCACTCCTCGACTCACTCGCTGTAAACTATATTTGGAAACAGTGCTATAAAATAGTCTTGGAGTCAGCTGATGGTTTGGACTCGCTCATAAATACATGAACACAAAAATACACACACAGCACTCTAGGAGCCGGTGCAATTTGCCAGGTTTGCTAATTAAACAAATTTACTTGGCCAGCATGCTTGATGAGGAACCAGACTACATGATTCAACCTGCTAGTTTTTCTGCTTTCCAAACTTAGAACACACAGTCAAGGAAACCAGCAAAGGTGTCCAGCCATTTGGCACTTCTTTTATTATTCATTGTTCACTTTCAGCAAAGGCTCTAACTGTCCGTTAAACAAAGGCAAAAATATGTATTGGGTCATATTTTGTAACAAGGCCAGCAATAATGCTAAATCACCTTTGGGAGTGTTCTGTTGTAAATGCTCTGAAATATATGACACTGTGCAGAGATTGAGTTGCTGCATGAGGAGAAGGGCAGATAAGTAAAAAGCCGTGGAGACTGATGGTAATGATGGTGATAAGAAATATGAATGTTGTAATGGTGAAATCCATCCTGAAAATAGTAATTGTGATGAGAATGTGATGTGATGATGAACATTATGATGAAAATGTGACAAGGATGATGATAATACTGTAATGCTGCTTCTTATAATGGCAATGCTGACGATGATGATATTATCTTAGAAGGGTAATGCGTTGCTTAGGCAGATGTGGAGCAGATAGAATGTGTGTATAGTGAGATTATTGGTGGATTATATTAGCTTCTTATTTAGTGATTTATAGCCCGTTTCCACTGCAAGAACTTTTCCAGGGGCCCAGGAACTATTTCAAAAACCCTTACTTCCATTTTGATTCTGCCATAGTTTCTGGCGACAGTGCCTGCTCTGTGGGTACTACTTTTTGATGGCCTAGGGACTATCGGTCAGAGTATACAGTGCTGAACGTCGCTGATTGCTCGAACATAAAACTCATGGCTGCTACAGCTTGTGCACATCTTCATTCACACAGTAAGCAAGTACTACTACAGGTGCCACTAGTATCAATACTAAGGTGGGTCGGACATTTCTTGTACGATTTATTGTAACCACAGACATATAACATGTTAATTAGTTTTACTTCTTTGAAATAGTCCGGCACATAAACACACCCTTGTTTTTTTTCTACAGGTAAAGTTCAATGACTCGGTTATATTTCCTTGTGTGTCTGTTATTGGACTAATTTGTTCACAGTTCAAGCAAAACTGGGATGCACAAAGGGGACTTATTGTTTAGATCCCTAGTACCTGGAAACTATTGGTCAAAAAGGACTATTAATGATACTTTTCTTTGACCGCCATGGTCACAAAGTGCATTTGCTTGTCAGCTCTTCATTGCATTGTTCATTGTTTGCCTTTGCTTGATTGCATTTAACTTCCTCACTGCTGCCCTCCATGATGGTATTACTTAGGGTACATGCTCAGAGTCCAGACTCCAGTCCCAGCCGTTAGCCATTGCCGCTGCTAATATCCGCATGGTCTTTCCATACAAGCTGTGTACGTGGCTGATACTCAGCTTCATTGCCATTGCAACTTGGATGCTCATTCGCTTCCTCCCCACCTCTCCCCATACTTTCAACGCCACTTCTCCCCCCATTTGACATTTCCTCTTACCACGCCTGCTGACTTTCTAGAGCCCCATATCAGTCCCTCCTCTGTTTTTCTCTTTCTTAGTTCCCCCCAACCTGACAGTCCCTCGGGGCAAGTCCCCCCTGGTGGCCCGCGAGGGTGACACAGTGGAGCTGGAGTGCCTTGTTTCAGGGAAGCCCAAGCCCATCATCCTGTGGTCTCGAGTCGATAAGGAGGCGCCAATGCCGGACGGCAGCATGCAGATGGAGAGCTACGACGGTGTGCTGCGTATTGTTAATGTGTCCAGGGAGATGACGGGCTCGTACCGCTGCCAGACCACTTAATTTGCAAAGTTTTTTAGATCAATGTAGTGGAGTAAAAAAAAGTAGAATATTTCTCTCTGAAATGTAGCGGAGTAGAAATAGAAAGTGGCATGAAAAGAAAAGACTCAAGTAAAGCACAAGTACCTAAAATTTAGTTACATTTAGTACAGTACTTGAGTAAATGTACTAAAGTTAGTACTTTTTGACTCACCTTTAGGACAAAAGAAGTAACCGACAGTTTCAGAAATTGAGATAGCAGTACGATTGTTACCTCTCACCCAGAAGTGGGGTCAAAAGAAATATAGCTGGACTCAGTTTCGTTTTCTAGAGATTTCTAGCGATTTCATCACTATGAAAGCACATTGTGGCTTGACTTTATTCCAGCTGCAGCATTGTTTGGGCAGAATGACAGTGATGAAAATCATCAGGGAAGCATGACACGGTTTCATCATTGCTAAGAAGATTTTCACTCCTTGACTCACTCGCTGTAAACTATATTTGGAAACAGTGCTATAAAATAGTCTTGGAGTCAGCTGATGGTTTGGACTCGCTCATAAATACATGAACACAAAAATACACACACAGCACTCTAGGAGCCGGTGCAATTTGCCAGGTTTGCTAATTAAACAAATTTACTTGGCCAGCATGCTTGATGAGGAACCAGACTGCATGATTCAACCTGCTAGTTTTTCTGCTTTCCAAACTTAGAACACACAGTCAAGGAAACCAGCAAAGGTGTCCAGCCATTTGGCACTTCTTTTATTATTCATTGTTAATTTTCAGCAAAGGCTCTAACTGTCCGTTAAACAAAGGCAAAAATATGTATTGGGTCATATTTTGTAACAAGGCCAGCAATAATGCTAAATCACCTTTGGGAGTGTTCTGTTGTAAATGCTCTGAAATATATGACACTGTGCAGAGATTGAGTTGCTGCATGAGGAGAAGGGCAGATAAGTAAAAAGCCGTGGAGACTGATGGTAATGATGGTGATAAGAAATATGAATGTTGTAATGGTGAAATCCATCCTGAAAATAGTAATTGTGATGAGAATGTGATGTGATGATGAACATTATGATGAAAATGTGACAAGGATGATGATAATACTGTAATGCTGCTTCTTATAATGGCAATGCTGACGATGATGATATTATCTTAGAAGGGTAATGCGTTGCTTAGGCAGATGTGGAGCAGATAGAATGTGTGTATAGTGAGATTATTGGTGGATTATATTAGCTTCTTATTTAGTGATTTATAGCCCGTTTCCACTGCAAGAACTTTTCCAGGGGCCCAGGAACTATTTCAAAAACCCTTACTTCCATTTTGATTCTGCCATAGTTTCTGGCGACAGTGCCTGCTCTGTGGGTACTACTTTTTGATGGCCTAGGGACTATCGGTCAGAGTATACAGTGCTGAACGTCGCTGATTGCTCGAACATAAAACTCATGGCTGCTACAGCTTGTGCACATCTTCATTCACACAGTAAGCAAGTACTACTACAGGTGCCACTAGTATCAATACTAAGGTGGGTCGGACATTTCTTGTACGATTTATTGTAACCACAGACATATAACATGTTAATTAGTTTTACTTCTTTGAAATAGTCCGGCACATAAACACACCCTTGTTTTTTTCTACAGGTAAAGTTCAATGACTCGGTTATATTTCCTTGTGTGTCTGTTATTGGACTAATTTGTTCACAGTTCAAGCAAAACTGGGATGCACAAAGGGGACTTATTGTTTAGATCCCTAGTACCTGGAAACTATTGGTCAAAAAGGACTATTAATGATACTTTTCTTTGACCGCCATGGTCACAAAGTGCATTTGCTTGTCAGCTCTTCATTGCATTGTTCATTGTTTGCCTTTGCTTGATTGCATTTAACTTCCTCACTGCTGCCCTCCATGATGGTATTACTTAGGGTACATGCTCAGAGTCCAGACTCCAGTCCCAGCCGTTAGCCATTGCCGCTGCTAATATCCGCATGGTCTTTCCATACAAGCTGTGTACGTGGCTGATACTCAGCTTCATTGCCATTGCAACTTGGATGCTCATTCGCTTCCTCCCCACCTCTCCCCATACTTTAAACGCCACTTCTCCCCCCATTTGACATTTCCTCTTACCACGCCTGCTGACTTTCTAGAGCCCCATATCAGTCCCTCCTCTGTTTTTCTCTTTCTTAGTTCCCCCCAACCTGACAGTCCCTCGGGGCAAGTCCCCCCTGGTGGCCCGCGAGGGTGACACAGTGGAGCTGGAGTGCCTTGTTTCAGGGAAGCCCAAGCCCATCATCCTGTGGTCTCGAGTCGATAAGGAGGCGCCAATGCCGGACGGCAGCATGCAGATGGAGAGCTACGACGGTGTGCTGCGTATTGTTAATGTGTCCAGGGAGATGACGGGCTCGTACCGCTGCCAGACCAGCCAGTATAATGGGTTCAACGTGAAGCCCCGGGAGGCCGTGGTGGAGCTGATCGTACAATGTGAGTAGACAGACTGTGGGTACTTTTGTCTATATTTGTGTATAAATGCATGTCACAGTGTGGTGATATAGCCTGTGGCAGTGATATAGTATGTGTTTATGTAAGTATGGTGCGTCAATTGTCTCTGTGATGTAATTTCTATATATGCAGTGTAATAATCTTTGTGTTCTGGTCCAGTGTGACCAAAATGGAACATTCCTCCATTTCTTTCTCTCCACGTCCATCCAATTTCCTTCTGAAGGCTGTACAATTAGTCTAGTCACCTGGTGTCCTCAGTCAGGTCTGAGAGGAAACAGCTCTGACCCCACCTCTTAGACTAAGGGGAGGACTTAATCTGCTGAGTGTGAACTGTGCAGAACTAATATTAACAGAGGCACAAAGCGCTTGATACTGATGTCCACGCTTATTTGTGTGTGTGTGTGTGTGTGTGTGTGTGTGCGTGTGTGTGTGTGTGTGTGTGTGTGTGTGTGTGTGTGTGTGTGTGTGTGTGTGTGTGTGTGTGTGTGTGTGTGTGTGTGTGTGTGTGTGTGTGTGTGTGTGTGTGTGTGCCAAGTCCCCGGGTCTTGGACCCCCTGCCACTGCTGCTCATTGTGAAACCCCTTCCCTTCCTTAAGATTTCACAGTCAAAGATAGCTTTACAGCTAATTAGAGAGCAGCTAATTTATTCCCACTAGTATTCATTTTGTATTCATTTATGGAGATTTGAATGGCATATTACGAATGAACGTCAGGGATTCAAAGCGTTTTCACTCATTCAAAGGCTTGGGATATTTCCCTCCAATGACAAAAAAAAAAACGGAAGATGGAAAGGAAGGAAATTAAAGCGATCCATGGTGGGTGCTACCATTCTCTGGCAAGTGATTATAGGAAATAGAAAAACTGAGTCTCATAGCCACAGTCCCATTGTTTTCCTCATGGCCTACTTAGTTAATCCATACATTCTTCCATCTCAATTTACACTAATCTAGAAAGAACCTGTGCAGCAGTATGTCACTCTTACACTATTCTGATATGAATGGCAATTAACATGCTCTATGCTCACTGCTATGTTATAAATATCCGCCCCCGTTGGACTTGTCAAACATAAGACTGTAGAAAAATATTGAACAACTTTCAGTGTGAACAATAAAACAAAATTCTGGCCACAGCTCAACCAGGATTTTGATTCAAGATGAACTTGACACGCCCACGACCAATATTTTGATTGAAGAGGAACAAAAGCAGCCCCCATACTGTTCTTGCTGACAAGAATTAGGGCCTTCAGTTTTATTGTACTCTTTACCATCTACCGCCATTTGTTATGGCGTTCACGTTTCAGCTCAGTTGTTAACCACTGTGCTGCGTGAAGAGTATTAATGAAGTTTTGGAGTAATGACAGCCCATATAAAAAGTTAGGGGCTTTGCTACGCACCAATGCTGACACCAAAAAGTGAACAAAGGGTTTGATGCCCTTCATTAATTAGCAACCCTCTGTGGATCAGCTGCTCATGCAAAGAATGTGGGGTGTGATGGGGACAAATTGTTGAATGCAAAATCTTCATGTCCTTCTTTTTAACAACAGTCACATAAAAGATGTACCACCTGTACAGTGGTCCACATGACATACAGTACTAACACACATCTACATACCAACCCTGGCTCAGGTGTTCAAAAGGAGTTAAAGGATGGATGCTGCTGCTTTGTCCTCTGCTCCCTCTCAGCAGAGAGTGCAGTTAACTGCCACAAGCAGCATAGGTCACAGTGATCTTGCCTACCATTTGGAAAGCAGCAGGGGAAAATAGTGTATTCTGTTTACAATTTTTCTTAGGGCAGCACAATTAGAACAGAGAAAAAAGCAGATAAGCTACGGCTGGGCAATATATCGACATTATATCGATATTGATATATGAGGCTAGATATCGTCTTAAATTTTGGGTATCGTAATATCCTAATATGTGTGTGACACAAGTGTTTCTGAACACACCAGACTGTTCTAGCTGTTCTATTATTTGCCTTTACCCACATAGTTATTATTTCAACATAACTGATGATTATTTATCAAAAATCTTATTGCGTGCATATTTTGTGAAAGCACCAATTGTCAACCCTACAATATCGCCACAATATCGATATCGAGGTATTTGCTCAAAAATATCGGGATATTTGATTTTCTCCATATCGCCTAGCTCTAGCACTAACTGTCCAGAAGCATTTTGGACAATAGCTACAAGTATGCACCAATTATGATTTTTTTTTCCTGCATTTGCAGCAATGTCACATACTACAGCCTCATCAGCAAATCAAGCTGTTTTCTCATATGAACTCCAGACATTGTCTGATGAATCAGGTGCAGACATTGTCCGAAGTTACCCTTTCACACAACAGGAGATCGTCCGTGTCAGAGGTGTTCTGACCTGAGGGGTGGCGCCTGGGTAGAGCGTGCAGGAGGCAGGACATGACTCGCACTACACCTCTGTCACAGAGCCAGTTCCTAATTTAGTCATAAACAACAGAGTTCCTTGAATTTGTCTGATGATTTTTGCGTCGGCCCTTATCAACAGAATGTCCCATATCTTGTTGGACATTTTTGTTGGTGTTTTCATGTAAATCACCCTTCTTCACAATTTTGTTTGTATTCTTCCAGGTATCGCGCCAGCCGCATGATTGAAACGCCACAACACACCCTCTGAATTGCTCACTCGCTGTGAATTCTCCGGACAATTACCTGTTCTGTTCACACATGGGCTCAATCGGACATTACACAGACTTTGTACTAGAAAGCTGTCATTTTTCTAGAGCTCTGATACTTATCAGTATGATGTTGCAGGTTATTAAGTTATTAACATTATTTGCATTCTTCACAAACGATCGCTAAACCAGCTGATGAATTTTCAACATTAATTTTCACCCAACTACTGTATGTAATATAATATATATTTTACTGATAAATAAATTAGCTTATAAGCATATATCATAGTACACTGGACTGTGTGTAATAGTAATAACAGTAACATGACCAGCTGATCCCAACACTGTGTGGGAGGAGAACTCATCCAATTAGTGATGCTATGTATAAATAGCAGTTTGTCAGACTGCTGAAGAAAACAAATCTAATTTTCTTTAAACTCTGGCAGACTTAGAAGCTGTACGTTATATTTAGGACTGTCAGCATTAACACGTTAATCGCGATGCGATTTATTAATTATTTCCGGCATTCCGGTATTTAATTCCGGCATTTATTTATTTATTTTACACTTCACTCGGCTTCGCGTCGTGCCTAAAAGGCTACTATTTTGACCCTTTGCAGCACCGTTACTTATCATCAAGCTGCCACTTCCTCGTAACACATCCTGCTGCTGCAGGCTGCAGGCATGATGGAGAAACAAGCAGCAACACAATCTGAATGGAGCTTTTTATTTTCCAAAACTCCCGGACGGCTCGTAGACAAGTCGAAAGCCATATGCACATTGTGTAAAGCCAAATTAAAATATCACCGAAGCACGTCAAGCTTGAGCTACCACCTACGGAGCTAAGCATAGTAGTACAGTTAACGTGATGCTACCCGCTAGCATGCTGGATAGTGCTACTTGCCGACCTGTGGATGAAACCAAATCCCAAAAAATTACTACAGCTCTTGCGAAACGGGTGGCAACTAACTGCAGACCTGTCAGCATCGTAGAGGACTCGGGTCTTAAAGACGTACTACGGTTGGCATGTTCTGACCTGTCTCGTTGCCGTCGAGGGAGACAGTAGTTTCACCACACACAGCCTGTATGACACGGAGAAAGCAGCCACAGTGGATCTGCTGCAAGGTGCTGCAAACGCTGTCTCATTAACCGGTGATCACTGGACGTCAGTGACTAATAAACATTATTTAGGAGTTACTAAACACTATATTGACTCTAGTAAGGATAGGGATTTTTTGTTTTTTAGTTAGGTACTTGGAGGAATGGTGCAATAATGACAGATTCACACATTTTTCTTTTGTTTTACAGTAAATAAATAATTACAAATCTTAAAATCAAGTTCATAAAGTAACTTTCTTTGCATTCATTTAATTCCCAATCAAGATACACTGGTAAAAATTGCTTTCGATTGTTAATATGTACTTAAAAACGTTCTGAAATGCAAAATAATAGAATTTTAATCATGTGATAAAATATGCGATTAATCGCGATTAACTATAGAAATTCAGCGATTAATCGCGATTAAACATTTTTTATCGTTTGACAGCCCTAGTTATATTATAAAACAGGCCCCTTCTCACTTGCTACCACCCTACTTCCTACGCCCTTGCTCGGACCACACCCATCTTCAAACTTGGCCTTCATTTTGGTTAATTTCAAGTTTCGTGGCTGTATCTTGCACAGTTGTGATGCTATTGCAGTGACACAATCTGTCAGCAGACAGACAAAAATATAAACACATGGTGAAATCTGCTTCTGTGGTAGTTCCTGCTACAGTAGGTGTTTCCTGGACCACATTTTGCCTTGATGACACACACAATACACACAAACAAGAACTGGTGTAGAGGAGGAGGGAAGTCAAGATGTCCCCTACAAAGTCCTCCTCAGTTTGACAAAATGTCCAATTTGATCAAGAGCAATTGTAAAAATGAGAAGATTTTCAAGATGTTACAAATAAGAATAACAAGAACGAACAAAATAAAGGGAAAACTGCACAGTATATTCAATCACTAACTGCCCCATGTCTGGTATAACAGATGGTCTCAGAGGAGGAGAGGATGAAAAGTACCTTCCGAATATAAATTCATGTGGCCTTAACTATCCACTGAATGTACGATGAATACTAAAAATTCAAGGCCCAGGGTTTTATATTCCTTACAGACTTTCTTGGCCCAGTTCAATCCAAAATGATATAGTAAAAACTGAAAAACAAACCTTTGACTGTATTTTCAGGAAGCAAAGGCGTAACTCACACAAAGGTCCACAACCTTTGAATGACTCCGTCTGAGAATGGAGGTCAATATCACGCGCTTAGGCAAGATGTTTCTCCTCTGACACTCAACCAGGGAAGATCACCCACTCCCTCCCCCGTCTCAGTGGACAGGGGTCACTAACAGAGAGTGACTGTTGTTAGTGACACTAACATGGAGTAGACATGCCTCAGGAGACGAGGAGGAGGGAGACAGACTCCAAGGCTTCATGTGAAATACACGTCATTCAATCTAAAGATTAGCTTTGGCATACGGTTGCATCATAGGATGACACACACACACACACACACACACACACACACACACACAGAGTGAAGCACATGCATGTAGTTCTGTCTCTTCCTCTCAATTTATTCACAAGTACACAATTACTTCTCATTATGAGAGGTGCATTATTTTAACACTCTCTTGCACTACAGTTTTTGAAGGTGTACGGCACTTTCATCTGTTTGCCATCTTCACAGCCGAACACATAATGAACAGAGTTATTAGGGCTTTAGTATTGTAAAATCAATCATTCTGCCATGTTCTCACTTAAGAGCCAGTACAGCTCCTCGTCAGACTCTTGTTACGTATTGATACTTTGCATCAAAGTGCAAGTTTTAAGAGCACACTTGAGTTGTTGTATTGCTTTGACACACTTTGAGTGCATCAGAGGAAATGGGTCCACCACATTTACACTTCAACTGTTGACTCTGTCGCGTTTGCCAAATACATAGACCTTTGCTCATCTTTCTCAGCTTGAGAATTTACTTTATTAACACAATCTGGCCCTGCTTTTGTTGTTTGCTTTGTTCGCCTGTCGGTATGCCCCCTCCCTTCTTTCTCTTGGCCTGTCTCATGGTGTGTAAGCACAAGCCAATCCCTCTGAGATGCTTTTCTCGCCTGCATTTCCAGGTCCCAGCGTGAGCCACCCGCCTTTGGTGGTGAGCCATGTGCAAAGCCGCGTTTAGTAAGTTGATCAAGGGACCGAGGTACAGTCCTATGAAGCAAAGAGCATTAGAGGCGTGAAGGAACGACTCTGGCAAGTCAACAGCTTTGATATGTAAAAACCTGCATCTGTTGGCTGGCAGAGGCGACGCCAGGAGGAGAGGTAGAGGGAATGGAAGACGTCTGCCTTTAGACTCGTCGCTCTAATAGAATTGCAAACGCCAAATCCCGAGCTGTGACACCCTAATGTTCTTAGTCAAACTGACTTGGCATGGTCCAGGGGCTTTAGAGAGGGAGTGAGGAAACAGAGAGAAATAGAGGGAAGAAGGAGGTATAGAGTGGTCTCCTGTCCTAGATAGCACTGTCTGTCAGAGTGAGAGTTATCAAGCTCTACTTCAGCCCAGATGCACATGTTTCTTTTATCCGGGCTTCCCTTCTGTTCCTCTTCACATCGCCCATGACACCTGCCTGACGCAACCGTGCAACTGTCCCCGTGAGCGAGCAACTCGCTCTCTGACATACATCAAAAAGACACACCAGGATAAAGAGCTACTGTCTGGGCAAAAGTAATGAGGAAAATTACACGATTATTGTCTTTAATTAATTTTCCTTTCTGCATCAAGAAGGCCTGCAATGCTGGCCCCTGAGGCCCACTCTAATGTGAATCATATTAGAGCGATTCACATTAGCCTAACGCCAGCAAATTAATCTTTTGCATTACAGCAGGGCTCACACACTGCATTTGGGGATGGAATTTTAATAACCTTATTTATGGGACAATATTGAATTGATCAGCCACATCAAATCCACACCAGAAAAGGTCAGTGAGTATGTAGGTTGTACAGTAAACAGAAGCATGCACACAGCTTAGACAGAATAATTCATAACTTGGTCAATGACTGAGCTAAACCTATTAGCGGATCACTAGGCCTCTCCTCGCACTGACGAGTCTACATTGATTATCATTAATTGTATATTTAAGTTCATAAATTATCCCTAAGTTTTAATAACAATATGGTAATGCAGATGATGCTTAAGTTCATTGTTTGATTGCAGTATGAGGAAAGGAGGGCACGTTGATGCGGAGCAGGGTTTCCCTGCATTATTCAACACAGGGATTCATTATAAATCAGTTGAATCAGAGTTATCATTTAGTATTCTGTATATATCAGTTTGACTTCCTAATGAATGTTATTTCCTCCATCAAGACTTGATATTGAAGCATGTTATGCTACAAAGGTTATTCTCCCACAAGAATGCTTTTGCTTCCATACAAAAACAAGGCCTGTGTTTCCTTCATGCTCCCACGTGCAGCTGCTGAAGGCTGTTGTGTGAAACGTGACATGTTTCTGGGATTGAGTGCTGGCATATCACATGTTAACCCAACATGTGTTGATATAAATGAATAAATGGATGTAACAACAAGGAGCACCGATGTCACACCAGCCGTACAGCAGTGGTGGAAAGTAACTAAGCACATTTATTCAAGTACTGTACTTAAATACAATTTTGAGGTATTTTACTTGAGTATTTCAATTTTATGCTTCTTTATACTTCTACTCCACGACATTTCAGAGGAAAATATTCTACTTTTTAATCCACAAACATGATATAAAATACAATACATTGTAAAATATTAAAGCAGTTGTTCTCAACCATGTTGGTGTGTGACCCCATACAAAAAACAGTGCATAGTTGTCTATGAGTGTCTATAAAGAGTGATTTCTGCTTTAAACTTCTCAGATGCTTTCATTTAAGGCGATGACACACCAAGCCGATAATCGGTCTGTTCGGTGTGTTCCGTGCTGTTGTCCGGCCGAGGGGTCGTCGTCCTTCATTTTGGCCGATTTGACATGTATAATAGGCGGGGCGGGCACTGCCGGCAGTCGGACTCAAATGACCCATCTGATTGGTAGAGTGCTAACCTGGAAACGGGGAGCGGAATGAGCGTGACTAGATGTCTCTCAAATTCTGACGAAAATCTTTTAAACTGACCTTTGTTGATCTGAAATGAAGACAGATTCAGCAACCGCATGGCCTATTTCTCGCTTAAAATGTTTTCAGAAACACGTTTCGATGAATTAATTTTTGGGCGACAATACAGATTAGCGCCGCCTGCTGTTATGGAGACGTATTACGTCTCGTCGCTTTGGTGTGTTCCGAGGCACTTTTTTGACCAACTTGGGGACACTGATCAGTCCAACTGCCTTTTCTGCCGAGGGTCGGCCGTCTGGTCTGTGTGTCTGCAGCTTTAAATTCAGGAAGCAAGCATTAAAAACCAAACAGTTTGGGGCCGAATTAGTTTAGTTTTAGTTTAGTTTATTTCAATCAGTTAATCAATCACATAAATACACAACATCACTTACATAACATAAAAGGTAAAGTGTCACCTTAGTTCATTCAATGTCATCTTAACTCTTTTATAATCAATACTGATCGAAAAGGTGTAGCTACCTAGCTAGGTGAAGCATTTGCTTATTTCACCTATCCTTTTTACATTCTATTTTATTCTTATTTTATTCTTAGGTCCCTCAGGATATTATCAGTTTTATAAAATGTATTATCATTAATTTCTGTATTTTATATACATATTATCACACATATGTGCAGAAGTAAAAAAAATTGAAAAATAAACAAAACAAAATACATTCCCATTCATATACACATTGCCATTCATGCCTCGCTTTTAGATTTGTTAATCATCTTACTTTTTAGTATTTTCTTTAAATCTTTGTAGCGTGTAACACATTTTTACTTCCTCATCTAAAAGATTCCACGTGTACTCCTTTTGCTGATATATATCTTTGTTTTACATTTGTTCTAATTAGTTACATTAATTGATATTTCACACAAAAGCAAAGATTAAATCTAAAGTCCAAAACCTGAAAAACAATGTGTGTATCAGATATAGCTTTATTTTCTCCTACCCCATTATAATCCTCTCCCGATCCCCCAGATTCATTTTATGACCCATAGGAGGGGATACAACCCCTCTGTTAGGAACCACTAGACTAAACTAGCCAACAGTATATAAGGTAGTTAAAAGTAGCTCTACCTTAAACAGCTACAACAGTAAGCTGCTGTTGACACATATTTGCATCAGTAAGTATTAACAACATAAAGCTATAATATATAGTGCAAATTCTCAAATAGAGGCCGGGGCCTTTATTTACCTCAGTGGTAGAGAGCTCCAGGCCTTTAATGTATGTCTAATCCCCTCTGTTCCCTAGTTAATGCCAAACTTCCTCTATGTTCACCTGTTGTCTTAATACATCCAGTACAATGTCCAATTCAATAGCACTAATTCCATCACCACAACAACAGTAATGTAGGGCGTTCCACTTCGCCTTTTTCCCCAAACAATGTTAAGCTACCATCGATGAATCTCAACACTTTAGAATGTTTACATTAAAAGTATTGCAGCCTTCTCTTTCTAGAAATGCTTTTAATGTGAAAAAGAGAACTGTTGAGTTTTGTCGGCGGTAACCTTACATCGATCAGGTGTACAGCAAAGAATAAAGCATTATTTTAGAGCGGCAGAGTAGTGAGTATAACATGAGTGTTGTTCCACTGATGGAAATGCTGTGGTCATTTACATTGTACTGACATGTACCATGTGAGCTACTGTAGGAGGCTACAGGTTTGTTTGTTTTTCCTGGCCTGTGTTAGTGGCCAACCTTTATTTGTTTGTGTTGTTATGTATTTGAATACTGGCTTTTATATGAAAATTTGCAGTAATAATATAGTATATCAGGGGCCATTATTCTGCACTTCACTGAGTAGTTTGAATTAATTAAGATAGTTGTTCCGTAGTTGTATTTAAATAGGATTTGGAATGCAGACTTTTACATGGCCTATTTTCACATTGTAGTGTTGGTACTCTTATGTAAATCAAAGGTCTGAGTACTGAGCCATAAGGGGAAAATATTGTGTTGCTTTCGGGAGTAAAAACGAAGAAGAAAGAAAAACCAAAAACCAAATAAACATCTCACCATATGGAAGGAATGCAGTCACATATACAGAACACACTTCATGTGCACATGCGCAGACTCTACAGTACAATCTACTCCTGCGGGCTTGCCAACAGGAGTTGTGTGTCCTTCTCTTGATGCACTCACCTGAGGCACATGGAAGAAAAATGTAACCCATTCTGACTGAATTTGAAGTTTATTGAAAACCAGTCAAGCAGTATTTCAGAAATGCAGCTGCACGCATACCACACATTCACCTCAGCCTCCCACACACGCTCAAAAACACACATGCATATTTCCCCCGTGCATACCCATGTCTTTGTTCTGTCCTCCCTGTAGATGGCGGTCTATATGGACCATGGGGAAAAGGCCTGCATGCTCCTAAATGTTGTTTTTCTCCACATTACTGTCAAAGTATCCACTGGTGACTTATGATGGATTACGTCTCAGCCAGTGCACAGGGTTTTCCCTCAGTCTGTGACTTACAGCAACTCTGAGCCCTCGCCGCCCTAGCTGCTACACTAACCATGGCGAGCACTGCTCAGGGAATATCACACAGGACCTTTTCGTTCCTTTTCTCCTCATGTTGGCTGGGCAGCTGTTTCACAGGAGATGCACAGGGGGAGATGAGCCATGTGCCCTTGTTTAAGTGTTGTTTTAGTTATATAAGAGATTTTTTTTTTCATTTGCTGCAGACCCAAACCCTGTCTTCATTTGTCTTTTTCTGTCAATGGAAATGCACTTACTGCAATTTGGTCTAGTGCCACTCAGGGAGGCTGTGGAGCTGGGCTGTGATTCACCGCCACACACAAACCTACAATTTTAATGTTATAAGTAGAAATTCAGACCCTTCTTTTGGAGTCAGAGATAAGCCATTGGGTTTGGGTAAAAGCCCAGGCAAGGCTCATTTGAAGGAGGAAGTGATTGCTGTTTCATTTAGCGGAGATGAAAGCTGCTTTCCTCTCCACCTTCTGAACAGCATTAGGTGAAGGAGGCAAACTTTTTGTCCAAACCTCTCTGAATATTTGTTTCCAAAACAAATAGGTTGTTTACTTTTTCTGTCATCCTGTGTGTTATGATTATGATTAGTTATCACATTTCAGCCAGTCATTATCCCATCTAATGATGTGTCAATAATCATTGATTTATTGATTGATTTTATTTGACCACCTAAATATAAAAATATGAAACAGTACATGTGTCATACATTAAAAATACATAAATAGTCAGGGATGACACAATAAAGCCCAAAGACTTATTTCCATTGTGGTCCCTAAATGGGAATATCATAGCAGCTGCTGTGTGAATTCAAGGTTTTTGTGTGATAAGAAAAGTAAGATCCCACTTTAGATTGTGATGGCTTATCATTTTGTATACAGCCTGATGTTTTACTGCCCAACTTTTACCCAGTGCACCTCGCTGGCCTGGAGGACCTGCCCTGCTCTACGCATTGGCTGATGTTAACTCAATTATGTGCAACAGAAAAACAAAAATGAAACACAGCAAAACATTTCTGTAAAACATGCAAGTATTTATTAGATTCCTTAAAAAGATTTGGCTTGGAATACTTTAGCATCTTCCACATTTTTTTAAAGGTCCCATATTGTAAAAGTGAGATTACCATGTCTGTATTGAGAGACTTGCTGTATAAATACTGTGAAAGTTTAAAAAATGCTCAATCCACAGAGAAATGCACACAGACCAGATTCAGAAACGGAGCTGACAGGACTTCCATACAGTTGTGATGTCACAACTATAGTATATATATATATATATATATATATATATATATATATATATATAGGACATGCTGCTTATGTTCATTTCCCGGCTGCAATGACGGAGCACAGGCTCAGAGAGTAAAGATTTAGAAGACCAATCAAACTAAACTGGGATTTTTTTGGGAGGGGACCTTAAAGAGACAGGCGCTAAAACGGAGCGTTTCAGACAGAGGGTGAATACAGGAATATTCAGACAAAAAGTATAAGAAAAATAATGTTTTTTCAACATTAAAGCATGTAAACATGTTCTAGTAGAAACCCAAAATACAAGATAAACCTGAAAATAAGCACAATATGGGACCTTTAAAAACATGCCTGATTAAGGTTGTAGATAGTGCAATTAATAGTGTTATCAAATGATATGCTGTAAATTTTAATAAACTGTTCATTTAATTGCATATCCTATTAAGTTTGGAAGGCTCTGTAATTAGATTATATTACTGCGTGTGAATAATGTAGGAGATTATGTTGCAGATTACAGTTTCAATCAGGTAATCAGTGATCTGTAACATATTACATTATAAAAAGTAACCCAGCTCTGGCTATAGCAACCCACCTCCCCTTTACTCTGTCAGGAAATATGCTAATTTCAGGCAATTAAGCTGCTCTGTGTCATTCTGTCTTTTCTCCTCAGCATTCGCTGTTGTTTTTCAAGCCCCGCCATGGCTTTTGTCAAGCATCTGTATGAGCATGTCAAGAGCAAAGATGCTTAAGATGGGGAAATTATTCATAACCATTTCAGGCACTTACACACATTTGTCTTCGCAAACACACACGTTTCGTTACCATGCACATAATCAAACACACATTTAACGTCAGATAAAATATAGAATTGCGCGTGAGGGAGGGTCTGGGTTGCATCAAAGTCATATTCAGTTCCTCACTTTGTTCTGAGACGCCTGACTAAATTATTAACCACCAGGTTGTCTGTGTGGTGGAAGAGGTAAAGCCTGTCAGATACTCAAATAAGTTATTAATTTTCCATTTTGAAAGCTTGAGATGCACTTCATCATCCTGTTACCAATTTTCCCATGAAGCGTGACTGATTTCGTTCATAACATTGTTCAAGTTTTTCTGCAAAATTGATCTTCCTGCACCCATTGCTGCTCTCCCTACAATTGTTTTCACTCGTCATTCTTCATTTATTACTGAGGTGTATTGACTTTGCGGTGCTGATTGTTTAAAGTTTACTTGCAATATGCTTCAATTTCACCTTTTTCTCCCCTTGCTCACCGCTCCCATTCATGTTCCAATATTAGAGTGTCCTCGAAAATATTTCTCTGCCTTTCTGTGTCGGTGCATGATTTAAATATGAGTTGGTTATCATTCAAAAAAACTTGTATTTTCTTTCTTTTGTTATGTTTTTGGGTCTACAGCGAGCTTTGAGTACATCGCTCAGAGCCATTTTCCTTTTGCTTTCACGCTTTCATAACATGTCCTTATTTAGTTTTAGTTTTTGTATCTCATACCATCAACTATATTCTGAGTCTTTTCTGTCTTCCAGATTTTTTTCTCTGTACACATCTCTGGAGGTCAAAGACAATCTAGTCTGACCGAGGGGGCCTCACCTGAATAGCATCTGTCTTGTATAGACGTCAGCTCACCTTCCTCCCATTCACACCATTTTTTCCCTCTTTATCAAAAGCTTCTCTTTTGTGTTCTTTTATATCCATCCATTCAACCACTGCACTAACATCCTTGACACACTTTTCTGTCCATATCAAATGTTGGCTGAACTCATCTGAGTCCTTCTGTCTCCCATTCAGACCCTCCGACGGTGGAGCCGGTTTACATGGAGATGCGTCAGGGCCTGGGGAGGCCTGTTGTGATGTCCTGCAGGGTTTTGCGAGCCCACCCTTCCCGCGTGCTGCGATTCGAGTGGCTCCTATCAAACCGGCTGCTCCACGCTGGAGCCTTCGATGCCCAAAGAGACGAGACGGAGTACACCATCCGCAGCCTTAATCGAGATGGCTGGGGGGAGTACACCTGTAATGTCATCAATGAGGCCGGAGCAGGCAAATGCACCTTCCAGGTTACAGGTAAGGAGTGTTTGTCGTTAAAGATTTCTCCTTTTCATTTTTTAATACCGTTAGGAATTGACTGTTCTCTAAGGCCTTAGTTACTGTTGCTATGCCTGTTAGCCTTTCCTTTTCTCGCACAGCACATGCTGTTTATAATGATAATAGGAGCTGATTTGTCACTTGGAATTTTTTAAACAATGGGTCCCCGATTTCAGACAAAGGCAGACAAACACAGATTTTCGTTTTTAGTCGGTGACCGTTTATTGTGCCTTGCGTCTGGCCTGCAATCCTGCAGTTTTTTTTTAATTTTTTTATGACTGACCCAACATGCTTCTAAAATGAAATTCCTGTTTTTCATACTGTATGAAAAGCTTCTCCTTCATTTCATGAAATCCCTGCAGCATATGAAGGCAGCAGGACTGATATGGTAATAACTCTGCAGCCAGTGAGAAGTGACACGGCAGAGCGCAGTGTCGTTACCATTCACTGTGTTTCCCTTCAGTAAATAGAGAGCTATAGGACCAGTGATGTGATTGGCTGAGAGAGTATTTCATAATAACAACACCTGCTGATCTTATTCACCTAAACTGAGCCCTTTTACACATCGTGCTGCTGCACATACATGTACAAAAATAAAAGGTGCGCATAGAGACGCCCACACAGTCCATGCACCTACCACCTTGCGCTTGGCATTTATTATTCAAATTTCAAATCATGGTACAACATTTTAAACAATGAAATGCATACTTTTGCACCCTCGTAGAACCGAGCCCCACTGCGTGCAGTAGAACTGTCAATGAGTAGGGTGTCAAGTTAGCAAAGAGCCTTGCACCCAACCCCTTTGCCACGACCCTAATGACAACTGTTGCAAGCTAATTTTATCAGCTGTAGTTAGCTAGCTAATTAAGCTAACATTAACTCCATGAGTTGGTTGAAAACACTGTCTCTGGCCTACTGTTGGTTTCAAGCTGATTACTTGTAAAAATCTACTAATAGACTGAGGATAGATGTCCATACCAGTTAATGATCTATGTAAAAGACGGATGGAAATAAAGAAACATGAAGGGCCCTATTTTAACGATTTAAGCGCACAGTGTGAAGCGCCTGGCGCAGGTGCGTCTAGGGCATGTACAAATCCACTTTTGCTAGTTTAACGGCGGAAAAAAAGGTCAGTGTGCCAGGCGCATGGTTCAAAAGGGTTGTACTTAGTAGCTCGGTGGTGTTTTAAGCCCCCAACGTCTCCTTCCAGGCAGCTCTGCGACTGTTGACTTAATAGCACCTAACCTTAACCCTAACCATAACCATAACCAATGCCTAATCGACTTCAAGGCAGCGCTGCGACCGTTGACTTCAAGGCACCTAACCCTAACCTTAAGCAGGAAGGAGAGATTTTCAGGAGAAGAAACTGATCTGCTCATGCGTGAAGTGAAAGTGCGCGAGCAGATCATATCATAATACTATTTCACATTGTAATATTTTAATTTTTAATCTTTTGCATGTTTGTGTGCTGCTGCGCGTCCCTGAGTTTGTAACAAGCATAGTGTGTGCGCGCTGTGCACGAGCCTAGGCGCATTTTACTAATGTGCTGTTAAAATAACAATGACTGACCCAATGAATTATTGACTTTAGACCAGGTTTTTGTTGGTCAATGGCCCGATCACTTTCTGCTGCCTCAAGATAGCAATACGCCAAGAATGCACCTGAAGATACCTCCCTGTAAGACCAGCACGCCCATGGGCGCACAGATGGGAGCAGGTGGATTTGCTATTTAAACCACGTGGGCGCTGGATGGTAAATTGACAACTGCATCGGTCTTAAACTAGCAGAGACACTTGCGTCGGGCTTTGTGCTGCGTCGGGTGCAAGATAGGGCCTGAAAAATAAAGAGAGAAAGCTTCTAGGATGAGGACTAACCAATGTGTTTAACGCAAGTAACACTGTCTCTGATATTGAGGTTGGCATGGGTTGCTGCCTCAAATCTCATGAAGAGCAGGACAAAGATGCTAAAGTTAGCCTAAGCTCTGATAGTAGGATCCAGCCAGCTTCCATACAGTAGATTCTATTCTATTCTAAACAGTTATTAACACAACCTGTAACCCCACCAGTAGTGTAATATGAAAAATGTTTCCTCCTTGGAAGTAACACTGGGTTACGATATTACTATAGGTTGTAGTAAGCTAGTTAGCTGGATATACTAACATGTGCAGCTCATTTTAGAGCAGACAAATTCTTACTTGCGCTTTTGCTCTTTAAATGCCAAGGATAGCTCTTACTACGGCCCCATGTACCCCACTTGAACAAGTGAAGAAATCAAAGTTTTACAGACCTGGTGTGCCTGGTTACTGTTGCTAAGCCGTGATTACACAGTTGATGTTCAATCGTTTAAAGTAACATATCATACACATACCATATTTCATCATTTCCTTGCGTATGCACTCCAGTTAAGTATTCGCCGTGAACTTTTTTGATAGTTGAGCTCCTCAAACACATAACAGTCCTTGTCACACTGTGTTTTAGTTGCATCGATTTCTCTGCGTGTGATAGATAATTATTTTTTAAAGAAGAGTGAAATAAATAAAAAAAAATAGATCAATATGAATATGACACATCAATCCTGTTGCCTCTTGCTCAGTCTCACATAGTAAACCTGTTCTTTCAGATAATACACACTTACCCCCTTTCTGCTATTTTATTAGATAGCCTTTTTTTTCACCAAAAAGCTGGAAGTGTCTCCTTGTTGGTTGTTATGACAGGACCAAATTAGTTTGGCCGCGTTGAGTGACCGCAGGAACTCTGGCTGAGGTTTCAATCTCCCAGACCTCCCATTAGAGACAGGAGCTGCAGGGTCACAGGAGGAGTATTTGTCACTTTGATCCTCTGCCACTAAGGTTGCTCTCTTCTTTGGTACTATCTATTTCACTCATCTATTGCTGTCTTCTAATCCTACCTTTTGTCCACTTGATTTCCTCTCTTGTTGTTTCTTTCTCTCTTTGTCCATGTTTGCTTTCCCTCATTCTTCATCTTTCTCATTTTAAACGTCTCTCTATCATCTCCAGAGAGAGAAAGATGGGCACCCCCCCTGTGCGTGTCATAAATCAGTCCTCCCTGGTGAAACAGCTAGAGCAGCGAGACAGAAGCAGATAGTCCCCTCCAGCCATTTGTTTTTCTCAACAGGGCTGGGGTTTTGCCTGCTATTGCTCATGTTCTCTATCCCCCTCTTCCTACCTCCACTCCCCTTTCTTTCCTTTCATCCTCCATCCACCCTTCCCTCTCTCTCCCACCATCGCTCCATTCCTCCCGCCCAATGCTCCAGATTCCCACAATCTGGACTCAGTGGTTGCCAAAGGTATGGAGGCTCTTTTAGTAACCCCCTGAGTGCAGGAGCATGGTGCAGAAAATCCACTTTTGTTCCTCCCATCATCCATGAAATCTGGCATGCCCCATTCCCTTAACTCCAGCTCTTATTCGTTAAGATTTTTTTTTCATGTTATGCTGAAATTCAATAGCCACAAATGAGATCAACACTAGTTTGTAGTTTGTCTGATATAAATAATCTACTGGAGAGAATATCAGCTCCTCTCAATGACTTGTAAGCCCACTTCAAGATGAAGCTCATTGAATATTTGTTATGGCCCATGCAGTTAGGTAGGATCTTGGGTTGCCCACTCTACAGAGTGAAGACAGGTATACACCTTAGTGGATATTCCCTTACCGCTCACGGCCTGACTTCCACTTGTGCTGTGCTGATGTGTAATAAACACATTTGTCAGAAGTTTTGAGGCTACTGTGGCTCGATTAAACACACCATTCCAGTCAACATACTATGCAAAACATGCATGTTACCATGCCGACAGCCATGCAAACTCACCAAAGTCAGGCATTTGGCCATACTTTGGCTTATATAAACATTGTCGCCTCAAAAAGTGTATTGTGCCAGGGGAGAGTGTGTGTGCATGTGCATGGATGCCCATGTGCCAAGCCATTGGGACATCTGTGGAAACAGTGAGTCGACCATAATCGCCAAGTTGGCCATTAAATTGCACCAGGGGAGAGACCCCTCAGAGGGATGTAATGTGTACCACTGAGCTTTGGCTCAGGCTCTCTGTCATGGGAAGCCTGACTTTTTAGCAAATGCTGAAATTATGATCTTCTAATGTGTTGGAGTTGGGAGATTAAGAAAAGAACTGTCTTTGCTGCTTTTTTTCTCTGATTTCATTCCAGTCTGATGAAGTCAATATTTTATGTACGAGTCTGCATTTACTGTACATCTTGTCCTCAATCTGCAAATGTGTACTGATGAAGCAGTGATGGGGTGAAACACAGGTCACAGAATACACAGACATGGAATTTAAAGGTGTATTCCATCAATGTGTTATTGCACTTCCTAAACTTGTGGGATTTACAAAAGACAGATAAAAAAGGATTTGTTCAAAATGGAAGCAACAGAGGCTGAGATGTTCTGACTTTTAGCCCAAAGTATGAGCTACACTCTTAAAACTATGGGTCCTACATATCCCATAATGCAAGTCAACAGCATATTTCACTAGACCCCCTCTATCTCTATGTCCATGTATAACACTTCTTTCAAACCTCCAGTTTGTATCGCAGGATTTCTATTAAAGTTTTCAATCCCAAGGTGAGACAACCCTAATGCCATCATCAGAGTTACTTTTAAACTTTAAAAAAGCTCCCTCCAGAACCACATAAATAATTATACAACTGTTTTCACAAGCTGAGTAGGGCTAACCATGACAAGTAAACTGAACTCTATGTGTAAAATCAGTGGAGTGCCCCTTTAAAGCATTGCATTTGTCTAATCAGTGCAAAACTAGAATTTATAATGAAACAACAAATTCTGCGGCGCTAGACCACACTGACTCTCCCTCTTTGTCTTCATTGATCAGTCTCCCAAACAATGCATACTGCAGTTTAGCTGGAAACAGAAATATAAAGGGCATACAATGTTTCTCATTTCTCCCATGTTTAATTCCTCTTTTTGGCAGTCTGACATGAATTAGAAGAGAAGAAGAAGTACATTCTCAGGGACAATGTTCAGAGATCCATTGTCTGCATTTTGCGAGTTTGCTCATGAAATGAATTCCTATTCTACACAATGATGTGCTTGTATGGTCCCAGTTTCCCTTTTTATTGTAGCCATTGTTCTTAATGATGCATAAATCCATTGTGGAACATGGTGCACAGAGTTGGCAATGATATATTGTTTTAAGAGGAAAATGTATTAATTGTAGTATGACACACACACACACACACACACACACACACACACACACTCAGACACACTCTCACTGTCATCTTATTTCCGTTCTGCAGTCTATTTTGATATATTATTATTTGATCCATCATTTGTTTTTTTAGTAATGTTTTTGTCATCTTGATTTATTTGTTGTGTGTTTGTTAGGCTCCTGGAGGTGTGTTTCAAATAGGCCTCTTGGGCCTTTTTGAGCTTCAGTAGTACAATCTGATGTTGTTTAGTGTTTGTGTGGGTTATTTTTGTCTTCATTTTTTTATATCTTCAAGTAAAAGAAAAAAACTAAATTGATCTTACCTTCATACCTGCACATTCCTCTATCTCAGGGGTTATAAAGCATATCCAATGAACATTTGTGCCTTTGTAGTCTGTGCCATGTTCACCTGGGTTACACTTCACCCCTGCAGTAAATGGTGGATGATGTTGAACACTTTCCACAGCTCAAAGAGACATAAAAAAATTGATGGATCCTGACGTTACATGGTCAGAGTAAAATGCCAGCATATCAACAATGTTATCTGTAATCAGACTGAAAGTCTATCAGGCTTGAACGACAGACACAATCTACTCTGCTTTTTTCTGTCTATTTCTTTTTTATCTGCCCTACTTTTGTGATTCTGTTTCTTTTAAACTAATACAATTTCATAAGATTAGTCACTCTAGATACTCACCAAGAAGGATAAAATCAGATGTCACAGTGGGTCAAGACAAATAAAATGTAATGCCAGATAATATGATCAACGATCAGAAATCTTTCTGGCTTTTTTTGTGGATGGAGGCGAGGAGAGAGGAAGTTCAGGAAGAATGAGCTCAATAGGGTGGATGTGACTCATTACAAGTTCAATACTATTTTCCTTTTTTAAAAAAGCCACAGAGAGATTTATTCTCTATTCCAAAAGGACACAACCAGGCAATTACCACCGAGTGCTATGTCTCTAATGTCTTTCCCCTATAGTCAATTAGCTGTTCATGCGGTGGTGTTGGGTTTGTCTCGGCCAGCTGTGCATCCATATGTAAGCGTCATTTCTGCCACATCACACATCAGTCCAGCACCATAAAGCAGCATATGGCACTGTTTTCTTTCATAAGAAGAAGGCATGTTCATAAACCCGTAAGAATGAAAAAGAAATCTGCAAACAAGGTCAACTTCTTGCCTGAAGGGTTGTACTGAGCTGTTATCAATCATTGCATTGGTTCTGCTGTTACAAACAGGATTTTTTTTAAATCAATTAAGCCTTTTGTGCTTTTATGTTTGATTTCTCGCACCAGGGGTTATCAGTTTCAAGCGGTGTAAGTGGGTTAGGTAATGTGCTTCACTACACATAAAGTATTATTAGGAGTGAGAGCCATCATTACATTAGATTGTATATTTGAGTAAAATACATCGATTCACTTGTGAGTTTGTGACAATGTCTCTGCTTTTGCTGTAATTGTGCTCTAAGAAATGTACTTTTAAAAGATTTTTCTCAAGGACAACCAGTTGCTGAAATAGATTAGTACAAAACACTTTATCTAAAGGAATTAAGTATAGCACAATCACAATAATACAATCTTAGTCATGTGTTCCTAAAGCAGAGTCTTTGTTGTTTGGAATCTTTAAAGACATATGAAAATGACAATGATATGAGTCACTTTAATTAACCTTACGTGCCTTTGCTCTACTGGAAAATACAACCTCTTCTTTTCTTTATCAGCCTTATTATAGAGTATAATCAGCATGAACAAAACTGACAGTATCGGACAGGCTGGCTTATGTAACATTTACTGTACAGTGTGCTGTAAACACAGCTGCAACTTCAGAGAAACACTGCTAAGCGAAGTGCAGACAGTAATTATCTTTGCATTTTTATGTTGCAATTTTTAGTAAATTTGTATTATAGCATCAGTTCTAAAACAGAAAGGTTTGCCCTGCATTAAATGATTTCATCTGGCTGATGAATGATTGTTCCTTTCCCTCAGATTACAATATTGTATTTTAAATAGCTTTACCTATGCAAAAGCTAAGTGATCTGCAGTAGGCTGCCCAAAGCATCATTAACGTAATTTAATTTCTGAAAATGGAGAATAAAATGGCCTCAGTGTTGATTTTGGCTTATTATCATGGATGATTATGAGTATTGATCAAACCAGTCAGAGCCCAAAAGTAACTGCTAATTTTGTTTTTTTTCCTCCAACAAAGGCCCCTCACTGCTTTTGATTTGTTTGCATTTTAATGATTATATCTGAAGAGCATGCTTTTAGAACTTAACTTGAGTACAGTGCAATCAGATAAATTATGAACTGTGCCAGTGTGTTATGGATTATGTGTTCTTCTGTCTGCGTAACTATCCAACAGTGTTTGCATTATATTGTTTCCCTTGTCGTGATATAAGACATACGTTAGCGCACATAGTGCCTACGTTTGGCATTTCCCATCAGTTACAGCTAATGTTGCATGATTATACAGCTGAGTGCACACTCAGTCAGATTCCCCTAGCACTGATTGTCTTCTTCTAACGTTATATGAATTATCCTTAAAGGATAAGGCTGGCGTTACTCTTTGTGTCAACATATCCCATGGAAAGAGACTTTGATACACTGCCTGTGGCACTCAGCCTCAAGCTTATTCGTTCCTGTTAAAGACACAGATCACTTAAATTCTCAAAGTAAACTCCTTTTTTTGTAAATGTAAAAATTGTGCAATTGTGGGAATATCTTCAGCTGAGGATTAATACACCTTTGGTGCATTAGTGAGTATTTATGGCGTCACGGTTGTGTATGTGGGATCGACTCCAAACGACCTACAGTGCCATTGTTCATTTTGATAAACATTGTATCGGTCGTTGGAGTTGTTGGTTTTGCTCTTTTCATGGGATTTGTTGACATTAAGAAAAATCTAGAATATCACCAGCATTAAGGCCTGGTATCACCAGAAGGTGACTCAGAAAGCTCTAGCAAGCTTGATAACTAGCTTGCTAACTTAGTTAGCTCAGTCACTAACAGAATGGTCTTGCATTGCCAGACCTATTTCCACAACGCTGGAGTACGGTCTGGTTACACTATTCTGGCTTGTTTGTATTTCTTAAAACCAATGAACTAAAACTAGAGAGCAGAGATAGAGGAAGGGGAGGCGTGCATGTCAGGCTTTATTCCAGCACTGTACATCCGGTGAGCCAGACTACTAACATAGCAATACCTTTGCTCAGGACACATTTGTACCATGAATGCCTGTCTCATAACTGTCTGCAAACCATGACTTTCTTGTGGAGCAGTTTATACTCTAATAGAGAAGGTAAAATAAACATGGATCCTGCAATACAATAAGCCACAAGATATGCTTCCACCATTTTGTAATCTCCAGCTCTCACTTCCCTCAGATATCAGCATTGTCAAGACGGTTTGATATTGGTCAACAAATTTGCATGTCAGAGTTAACAAAGTTGAACTCTACATAAATTATGTGTGGGGATTTACTTCGCCCCCACAAAAAAAATCGACTTATTGTGGCGATTCAATTGGAATTAATTGATTTCCCTTTAAAATGTCACATTTTAAAATTCTGGTTTGATAAGGCCTATCCTTGTTTCTTGTCATTTAAATAATGTCTCCATAAAACATCTTTTTACAATATTCAAATCCAGTTTAGAGTTAAGAGCAACTAGCCTACTGAATTCCTGTAATCAGGGAATTGAAACCAAACAGATAACCCTTAAACAAACTCCTGAGTCATCAGTATTTCCTCCCCTGAGTGTCATACGTAGAATCAAATCAAAGGAAACAAAGGGGTTCAAGAATCTGTTTAAGAGCCCACAGGTAGAGAGCCTTGAGACAACTAAAACTGTTAAGGAAAAATAATTCTATTATAATTCATCAATGACATAAACTAACTTGACAGGTTTATGCAATTGCCTGACATACATCAACCACTTTCTGCCTCTCCACACGGGTACATCAAATCCCAGTCCTGCTTTTGTTTGAGCTAACAATGGCTGCTCCAGTGTCTTCTCCATCATCTGATTACAAATCATCTGCCTTGGGTATTGTCATCCTTCAATAACCCAGTCCAAATAACAGAGGGGCAAACACAACAACGTGTCATTGAGGTGAATTACTATTCTTTGCCTGGAAGGTCATGTTGTAAGCTTGTTCCTGGATCTTGATTAAAATACAATGTTCTCCCAGCTTCTACTTCAGCTGTCAGAAATCAGTTTGCAGGCTGTGACTGGAAAGCTGAAAATCGTGAAAGACGTATTCAGTCCATGCCACGATCCCTGTCTAGAAATAAATCCTCGCGGATTCCAGAAAAGCAAACTGTGTTATTGAAGGAAAAGCTTTGTAAGGATCTCTGTGGTAGTCTGGATCCATCTGTATGAAATCATTTATAGCGAGGAGGTAATTTGAGTGTAAAGCATCGTGCATTGTTTTTTAATCAGGGCAGCAGTTTTCAGATTACATTATGTGTTTACATAATTGCAAAAAGGTTCTCGACTGTTGTAGACAGAAGTGGCTGAAGAAACGCTTGAAATTCCATGCTTTTTGGTCTAAATGGTCTAAAATTGTCTGTTTTGTTTATCTTATTTGTGCACTTGTCAATGGGAAAAACTGGGTAGCCGTGGCTTCTTCATATTCCTTTTTGAACTAGTCTAGGTTGAGTTTTTTTTCGTATTCATTTTTTTCGTTTTGTTATTCTTTTATTCATTTTATTTATTTTTAAATTGTTCGAAATAAATGAAGATAAAGATTCACGAGACATACTACAATCTGGTACACGCTTTGATTCAATGCCATAAGCACTCTATGTCATGTAACATAAGATTAAACTGTAATGATCCTTCAGGGAAAATTGGGTCATAGCAGCAACAAGGAATACCATATAGAGTGAATACAAATAGAACAAAGAACATAGTGAAGATGAGAAATACTGTACATCTTTGTCATGCTAATTCAGCGTTCTTTTTGGCTTTAAAGAAGTGTCACTATGTTAACCAATAAAACATTTACAAGTTTACATTTACACTCCAAGCTGCACAGTGCAGCAGGGCAAAGCTGGCCTATAATGCATACAGATGCAAGAAAAGAATTGAGATCTCATAACTTAGCAACTTTCAATGGTTGCAGTTAGAATTCACATCTATTTCACTAATGCCCTAATTACACTAACCTTTCAAACCTTTTCAAAATAAGTACTGTTTGTTATTTGTCTTAACCAAATAAATTCATACCAACTTACTGTAAAAATCATGCAAATGCTTAACATGTAAGCCCTTTTTTCAAATCTGCCATTCCTTTCACTCTACAAATGTGTCAGTATTGGTGTGTTCATTAGGCAAAAATATCCACAAAGGAGTGCTCAGTGCTGTCGGTACTGCAAGACATTGGCACTGCTGTCATGGGGCTGTGAGTCTTCATAACAGCATCTGAGCACTTGTGTTTGTTTTGGTTATTGTTTTCAGTCATTGTCAAGGCTTAGTTTGTTTTGCATCTTTCTATCATGCAATGTCTGACAGTTTGACATCAATTGGATTTGAACATGGTCAAAATAATCCAAAATAGATTGCTCATAGTATACTTTCAGTTAAGTTTTTAAGCAGTGATAAAGGGACACTGCAACGACTCAGACCAGACAGGACCACTCTTGCCTGTGACGACTTAAACACTTCAGTATCATCATTACCATGGATGGTGGCGTTTGTTACGTTGTTCCGTCTTCTGAGACATTTGATGTCCAGGACATGCTTTCTACATTTTATAATTAGTTTGCATGTGCATGTAGACACACAATCTAGTCACAATCTGTAGAGGTACCTTGTCCTCTGCTGCTAAAGTACTATTGCTGGAATAGCCGTTTAATACAGTCCAGGGTATTTAGTAGGTACGCGTGACATGCAGGTGCCCTTAAATTCCACTACATATGGTTTCTAGACAGCTGAGTTCCAGATCGCATACTTTTTCTTTTTACTTTTAGTATGTACAGCAGCTCCCCTTACAAAGTATATGCTGTTGCATGCAGTATAAAGTTGGGGCATGCTACTTCTTCATAACATTGCGCCTTGAACTTTGACCCTCCTGCTCATATACGGTGTGCAAAGGATTGTGGTTCAAAATAGCCAGAAAAGCATGCTGGCTTGCATACTGCAAAATCCGACCGGATGCAGTAGGACATCTTGGTACTTTTGGCATACTGCATTTTACATACTATGTATTGGGCCATTGTTAAAATAATTATTTATCAAGAGATGGACAGAAACACTGAAAATGTCATAAAGTTAGTTTTTACTTGCAAGTAGAGTCAATTTGCAGCGCTTAAAGCAAAGCACAGAAAATATGACTAACGAGAAGCCCTCTACATCAGCTTATTTATGAGTGAAATACAGTCATAATACAGAGTCGATGTAGTCTCCTTTATCTGGTCAGGGAGTGCATGTTCAGTACCACTAGGCTCCAGACAAAGATAGTCAATGGCTCCATGGTATCTTGTTAGAGTGCCATCAGTATAATATGGCATTCCATGCAAACAGTTTTAATATTAAGACAGCAAAATGTAAAATCACAATCTTTCTAACAGCCATACTAAATACTTTTCTAGCATACTAAATACTATGGGTATCGGAACACGTTTTCTTTTTTTTCTTTTCTTTTTTTTTAATCTTAAGTGAGCTTTAAAGCATTACGTATTGTTATCAATCTGTTTTCTCTCCAGGCAAGGCCTACCCTGTGGAGTTCTACTATGATACCTACAGCCCTCTGTGGCAGAACAGGCCCAGAGTATATGGCTTCAAGCTCCAGTGGACCCAGATGAACCCCAACGCTGTGGACCGCATTGTCGCCTACAGATTAGGCATCAGACAGGTAGGATAAGTTGTCTATCTGAGCACTAACCCTCATGCCTGCTGATTTGTTGTGTGCATCATTGAAATGCTGGGTGCAGTGAAAAGTGTTATTTAGTCCCACAAAAAAATCTGTTCTCAGGGGTTTGGGCTTTTGTTACAGCCAGACAGAAGTTTTTAAAGCCAGAAATGTTGGCTCCTTGTACTATAATCGCTAAGTCATTGGTATTGGTCGGTCTCATTTTGACCCTTCTTAGATGAATTAGAGTCGTTTTGTGCCATGGGGCCGTAAACACCTTTCTTATTCCCAATTGAGCATGTAATAGAAGTGTTTGCACAGCTTGCATATATTTAATTTGACAGTGCCAATCTTACGCCTCGATTCATTGATTGTCTTATTTTGCAGTTTTTAAGAATGTGAATTAGCCTCTGTGGACCGGGCAGAATGACTAAGAACCTGTCAGGGTCGGTTGTTTGAACGAGTTCTGTGGTTTCCATGAATTGCTTCTGTTTTTGCTCTCCATCAGAAGCACAGTCAGAGAAGTGGAAGGGAACCCCGCAGAGAGAAAGAGCAAGCATAGCTTCTGTTTTCCCAGCTTCTCAAGTAAACTCCTCAGATGACAGGCTGGTAGCATTGATGGATTGCATGGTTACATTTTCTCTCTTTGGCAATCAATGTGTACCTTTCTCTCTCTCTTTCTCTCTCTCTCTCTCTCTCTCTATATATATATATATATATATATATATATATATATATATATATATATATATATATATATATATATATATTAGGGCTGTCAAAATAACGCGTTAATTTTGATTAATTAGAAAAAGATACATTTAGAATTTTTTTGAAGAAAATTAGAAAAAATAACGCGTTAAAAAAGAATAACGCAGATTAATCCATTCCATATTGACGTTTGCATACAGACGAAAATCTGGTGCCACTGATATGTCTGTGCTTCTCTCTGATGCTCTGAAACAGACGTTACAGGAAACACAAACCCCGCTGCATG
Source organism: Sander vitreus (assembly GCF_031162955.1). Taxonomy (NCBI): domain Eukaryota; kingdom Metazoa; phylum Chordata; class Actinopteri; order Perciformes; family Percidae; genus Sander; species Sander vitreus. The sequence goes on from NC_135872.1 coordinate 18,425,740, forward strand.
TGACGCTAGTTAACACTATACTCGACAGCAGCTAACGTTAGCCTACCGCTAGCTAGTTAACACTATACTCGACAGCAGCTAACGTTAGCCTACCACTAGCTAGTAGCTGGATTAAACACGGTTAAAATGCTGACAGCTAACGCTAAACGGTGTAAAGTTTGACTGTGTTTTACTGTAGAGGATTCAACACCGGTATGTAACAATCTGCAGCTGCCGTCGGAAAAACAACACAGACGGTGCGTTCATTGAAACTGGTAAACTACAGCCTCGTGGTGCATTTGAAGTTTTTGTAAATGTCCTTTTCCTATCTGGTGGTTGTTTTTGTCGTTCAACAGTAATTTACTAGTGAAATAAGTTATTGTTATTGTTATACATTATTATTAAATCATTTAATTTTGACCATATGGCCTTAGCAATAAAAAAGCCGTTCTTTAATGTTAAACTGTTGTTTAGTACCCTTTTTTTTTCGTTTCTTTATTTACTTTCTTAAAAAGTCGGTTCAGGCACCGTTAATTATGTATGCGATTAATTTCGATTAATTAATCACAGAGTATGTAATTAATTAGATGACATTTTTAATCTATTGACAGCCCTAATATATATATTTAATTTGACAGTGCCAATATATGTCTCACCATGACAGTATGGAACACTTTGTCTTTATAGTTGTTGTTTTTTTAATTACCACAGCAGCAGGTGTGGCACCACCTTCAGTTACATACAATTTTAAATGGTAAACTAGCTCCATGAACACCGCAGATTTTTTGGTTACATTGCATTATAGCACTAAGCCGCTATTCAGAAGCCTGTTTAAAAAAGCATACATCAAAGAAATGTAGCACATGCTGCAATGCTAAATCCATCTCAGTTCTGCTCAGAATTAGCGAGCATACCCTGACAGTTGGGTTTGCAATGAATAATATAGTTTCATGTTTGTTTCACACTACACCCTCAAGGAATTGAAGCTTGAAAACATATTCTAAACCAGTTATGTTTGTGTAGCGCAATGATTTTTCTGTCAACTATCTCAGTTGGTCTGTTTGGTAACAAATGATGTTGTGCATTGCGAAGCTCACGTCTGCGCTTGCCAGGCATTTGTTTGAAAACTTGCCAAGAATATACATTTGCTTTTCCTATTTACATCTGGTCCTGCGCAGTTTTGTTTTTAATGTCTGTATCTGTAAGAGAGCAGATATCATTTCAACCTTTTCTGCATTTGTTTATTAAAAAGAGAACATCATTACGCCAGTCCAATCAGTGTTTGAGCATATTAATTGCTTTCCACCTTCTTACCTTGATATCTCAGGAGGGTACATTTTGTGACCATATTTCCTTCCTTCGAGGCATAACAACCAATCTGCCATTGTCTTAGATGAAAGAGATTATTTGCCGTAAGGAACATCCACTGACTTTTTCATGGGACTATACAGTATACTCTCTGATGGATTGAGTCTCTGCTTTGTGTATTGATTTAGACGAATAATGAGATTTTTTTTAAATGCCTTTTGGTGAGGAGGAGTTGGAGACGGAAAGAGGCAAAAAAATCAAGGCAGTGAGGAAATGAGAGAGATGAAGAAAGAAATGAGTAGGAGGAGAGGCTTTCTATATAAATAAATAAATACAGAGATACCCCGCACTGACTGTGAAAGAGTGGTGCAGTAAAAAAGCTTCGGCACGTGGACTACACCACTTCGATCTATTTATAGATCCAGCAGCAGCTCCCCTGCCATTCTCTGAGAATTATTTTCTCCTTTGAATTAATACTTGGAGCCAGTAGACCTTATGCCTCTGTAATGGATTGCTTTGTGTTATCGTCCAGTGCTCTCATGAGAGACAGTCTGGCTGGAGGGGAGATGGGAAGGAAGCTCTAGCTGAAAGGCATTTCACTGTCGAGAATCACAAAACACAAATCACCGCACCTGTCAAGGATGCAATGGTAAGGTGTGACATCTGGCCTTGTTTTGATAATGGAGCCGGCTACTTCAAAGCCTCCTCTGCCGTCCAGATGCTTGATTGGCTTAATGGAGCCCCTATAAGATAACTTGTTTGACCTACATCTTGCCAACTTGGAACTGCTTCTTCCGTCTCTTCCTTTTCCTCCTCCTCCTTCTCTTTCGTCTTTTTCAATTGATCTGTCAAGTCAGGGCGTGCAGGCAGATCAATAGGAGCCATACGTTTTACATGCAGGCAATCTACAGTAGATCAACCCTCATCTAGCTATACACCGTCACTTTGATTCTTCCTGTGTTTCTTTTGGCTCCTGCTGTCGCTTTGATCAATCCAGCTGTTTTTTAAAGTTACCTTAAAAATCCCTGTGAACTGCTGCCGCAATCAAATCAACTGAAATCAATATGGCACTCTGCCTCTGTGGGGAGAATTTGCAGAATAAAAAGGTAATGGGATGTATATAGAAACCTTAGTTGAGCGCAGAACCGGGGATTCAGTGAACATTAATGGGAATCAAAACAAAGATGCAAAATCCATAATCAAATAATTGTGTATATATTATTATATTGTGTATGATTTAAAACGTCTAAAAAGTTAAATGTTTTCTCAATCAACATCTCAAGTTTGATTTTTTTTTTTTTATGATCAATTTTTTATTATTTTTATATTTTGAACATACAACATACAGAACAAACAAATACAATCGAACAAGAACCAAAACCCTTTCCCACCCCCCACCCTCTGCGGTCTCGAGGAAAACAAAACAAAACCAATAAACATGAAAACAAAAAAAACAAAAATCACACCTTGCCTAGTCGCTCTCTTCTAATTCTTGTGGTGTTGAGGTCATTAGGACTGATACTTGTGCTGCTGCGTTTTTCCATAGGTCTATAGTCGATGACTTGGCTTTGTTAATCCTTGCTGTAGAGAACTCCAGCATAATTATGTCTAGGAAGTACGCCAACCACTGTTTTATACAAAGCGAGTGGGGGGGGAGCCAGCGTTGAGCCATCATTTTCTTGGTTGCAGTTGAGCCGGCTAGCCAAATGTTCCTCTGTCTCCCAAGCAGATGTAACTTAGAGTCATCATTAAGTAACAAAACAATCAGGTCAGTAGGAATTTGACATCCTATCACATCAGATATTATTGATGTTGTTTTATTCCAAAACTCATGCACCTGTTCACACTCCCAGACCGTGTGTAGGAAGGTCTCAAGTTTGATTTGATTTGCAAATTTAAATATAATTCCTTTTTGGTATAGAAAAAATTTAACTTCTTGCTTCCATTTGTTGTTTGGAGTTTGAGTCAGTGTTTAAGGCCTCCATCTGCCTGGAGCTTTGGGACACACACACAGACACACCAGTCTCCTATTATACATTCTTTTCCCAATTAAATGTGTTTAAATCTGACACAGACCTCCAAATCTGATATACAGCTACCTATATATATATTAATACTTTTATTTATGCTCGCAGCCTTACACAACCACCTAAACAAAGCAAAAGCAAGCAATGTGATGTGGGAAGTTGGGAACAATAATAAATTAAACAGAGTGCTCCCATTACAATCTGACATCATATCCATTTGAAATGAAATATTTATGGAATGTTGTGGTCATTTTCATGTCACCTTTTGTTTTTGTCCTTACCACTCCTTTAGAGCCTATATTATGCTCATTTTCAGGTTCATACTTGTATTTTATGTTTCAAATAGAAACATTTTTCAATGCCTTAATATAAATTTAAAAAAAATACTCAGACTGTCTATCTGAATATACCTGTATTCACCCTTTGTCAAAAACATCCTGTTTTAGCGCCTTTCCTTTAAGTCCCCCTTCTGAAAAAGCCCAATTCGCTCTGATTGGTCAGCGTTTCCAGGTCTTCCGCATCTGCGCTCTCGGAAGCTCTTGACCTGCTACAAAAAAGACATGGAAATCTTATTTTCTACAATATGGGATCTGCAAAACACATTATTCAGGAGAGGTGCTTTAAATTTTCTACACACCGGTTTCCTTGTGCAAAACAGCTTGTGGGCACAGATTAATAGATCAGTATATGTAGTTTAAATGCACACATATGTATTAGCACCACTGCTAATGTGATTACATGATGTAATGTGTCATGTGTACAAATACCTTCTGAATCTTTCAACTGCCTATCACTGACACAGCAAAAAAGGCCCTTCTCTTCTGCAAAATAGAAAACGGGATGATGTGGAATTTTGAATGCACCTGTGTGTCTTTAGTTGGCAACAGAAGATGCACTTTTTAGTCACCATTTGTATAAAAAGGTCATTTTCACTCTTATAGTTCAATGATCCATCCTCTTTTAGAGTGTTCAAACACAGACAGATGTACAGGCCAACACTGTAATTTATGGCAATTAGCTGCCATTCCTTTTGTACTAAAATTTTCAAAAGATTGTTATGGATAAGTGCTCCATCTGCAATTACCAGTGGCAGACAAAACATTATATTTACCTACTAACTAATTGTGGATCATCCAGACTCTAAGTAATTACTTAATTGGTATTGTTCTCTCTCTCTCTCACACACACACACACACACACACACACACACACACACACACACACACACACACAGGTTTGTGGCAATATCTTTGTGGGGACCCGTCATTGACATAATGCATTCCCTAGCCCCTTACCCTAACCTTAACCATCACAACTAAATGCCTAACCTTAACCCTTACCCTCACCCTAACCATAACCTAATTCTAACCGTAATCCTACAACCAAGTCTTAAGCCTCAAACAGCCCTTTAAACTTGTGGGGTCCAGCATTTTGGCCCCACAAAGCTGTCGGGACCCCACAAGTATACTGGACTCCCGGTTTTTGGACCCCACGAATATAGTTAAACAAGCCCACCCACACACACACACACACACACACACACACACACACACACACACACTGACTCTGCTCAAATGCTATCATGCTTTCATTTACTCTATCTCTCTCTGCTGGTAACACACTTTGTCTTTTCCTTTGACTGAGAAGGGCATGTAAAGTCACTACTTGTGATGCAGAAGCTGTAATTTGTAATTAATTTGTGCAGCTCTTCCCCTTAAACTGATTCTGAAGGATAAAATGTACCCCACTTCTCTTATCTTTGCCCGCAGCAAATCCCGCAAAAAAACCTTGTTTCTCTGAATTTCTGAAGGGCTATATTGTATCACAAGACATGAAAAGTGCAAAAAAAACATTGTCTTAGTCACCTGAAGACAGGTTCGCTCGTGTGCTTTGCATTGTGCAAAAACGAGATATAAAATCCCTGTCAGTTCAAGGTCCCTGTATAAAAGTATAACAAAACATTGTAGAACATGATTAAAAGCAAACTTTAAAAGGATGAGGCAATCATGTACAGAGCACAAAGGTGTTATTACTGAACTCGCAAAACGCCTGTATATTGCAGACTGAGGCATATCTTTAATGGGAAAAATGAATCAGGATTTTTCTCTCTGCAAATGGTATAACAATATTCCTGCTGCTTGTTAATAGCAGTCTTTGAAATCAGAGGCTGGAAGCTGCTTTGAAAGTAAATGTGGCTAATGAGCATTTGGCCGTCAACAGCTTACAGAGAAAAATATGTTTTTGTTGTGTAGCATTTAATGTTGGCAGATCATACAAAAGCCTATAGACAAGGTTAATTGTCAGATGAGAGGAAACGTCCTACACTGATGGTGGAGGGAATATATATTTGCTGTCGCAATATGTTCCCAGGAGAAAACTTTTTACTCTACATGCTCTCATTTTGTGGTGATACTACATAATCTATAGAGCCTTGTATGTATTTTAGTTTACTTTGATATGAAAGTATTACATTTTATATTTATTAGATTATATAAATTTGCGGTGGTTACATTTCTTTTAGTGTGCAAAGGTAATTTATTCCATTTCCTGCCAGCAAAGGACCTAAAGGAGCAGATACCCATGTTGGTCTGACACCTCTGCAAGCTCTAGTCTGGTGGGCATGAGTTCCCCTAACTTTACAAAGATTGTCTTTGAGATGCTCATAAATGTTATGTCCTAAATATATCCTAGCTTAGGGACTGTTCGTTATTTATTTAAGGGGCCACCGGAGGAGTTTTGGGACCTTTAGCCAAAAAAGACATGACCCTCCCCTCACCAGTAAAACAATTTCTATGACCCTCCAAAACGATTTGGAAAAAAGGCATGACCCTCCCCCAACAATTTATCAATACGTCCTGTACTGGTTTGCGTTTGGCAAATATATACAGATTTCCATTGGGTTTTTTTTTTTTTTTTACAGCTATGACATATGAGACTAAACCTCTGCATTCTGATCTGACACATCCCACTCCTCTGTTATGGTGTGGTGGCCATTTCAGTAGATTTACTCACTAACATTGTTGTGGAAACAAAATAAGCATGGAAACTAAATGCACAATTCCTGCATTACTTCAAATACTAAGTTACTCCTCTAGTAAACTAGTATTCACATGAAATAAAACAATAAAATATTGAGACCATTCAGCAAGGCACTCTGGGTAATATTCAACACACAAACTGGTTGCTATGGACTCGTCACTAGGCTTTCTCCACTTTGCCGTTTAAACAAAGTGGAATAAACGTATAAAAGTCCAAATCTACACAAAACCCGCAATCAATTAGTAAGCTGACATCAAATGTGGCATTTAAGAAACCTTTATTGCAACCTTGGCACGGTAAGATGTCCAGACATAGTGCAACAGTCATTTTCGTTTTTTACGTCCTGCTGCTCCCATCGTCAGCCAGGTAATATTTTTTTTTTACTAAAGCAGTATATGAAATCTGATGTATTACCTACCACCAGTTAGTTGTTTTGTGTTATTTAAGATATTTATAAAATATCTGATCATGCCAGAATTATTCCACTCATTTTTTAAACGATGCAATTTTCCGTTTCAGCCACCAGGGGGGCAGCTCCCCCTGCCCCACATGTCTATGCCCTGCCCCACAGCAAACTCATGGGTCAGACCCATCTGGTAGCGAAGGAGGGCAGAGACTGAGAGAGCTACATGGCGCTACATGGAAAAATATGCACCAAACAAGCCACTTTGAAATTTTGCTGTTTCATGAATACAAAAGTTGGGTGACCCCCCCCCCCCCGGACTGAAAAATGTTGGATGACCCTCCCCTCATCAAAGAATAAAAAGACACGACCCTCCCCTATTTTCCTCCGGTGGTCCATTCCATAAATACCGAACGGCCCCTTATCTAGGGTGATCACCCTAGCTTTAGCCAGCAGCCTTATACTTCCTTTATCAATTAAATTAGCTCTCTAATAGAGGGTTTGGCAGATTAAACAGACAATCTGTAGGACAATACTGGTCAAATTTAGCTTGCTTTAACCCGCCGCTTGCTAGGATTCAATCCAAATAAAGAAGACAATTTATTTATTGTCTAAATAATTAAATTAAAAAGTTAATTCTACATTTTACTGAATTTCTCACTTAAGATTGTCGTCTGTGTGTTCTGATTCATACATATAATAAACAGTAGAAGGCTTAAAACACTTCCCCATGGCACTCCACATGTTACTGGTTGACTGAACCTCAACTTTCTAAAACCTCTGTGTAAAATATAAATTAAAACAGTTCAATTCTGAGGAATACAAACCATAGAATGAATATAAAGATGAAGTCTCCACTTGCTCCCACTGTACAAAAATGTCCCCGATACAGGCGCTGCCATCTTGCGCTGTATGGCGACGTCATTTGAAGCCAGAGTCTGCGCAGTAGTGATCAATGTTGGAGCCGCAGTATTGAGGTCCCGCCTATACACCCGCCGGACTCACTCGCAAGTCAATCACAGCTGTCAATCATGGCGTTTTAGTTTGGCCCATGTCCCATCCACTAACATGAAGGGGGCAGCCAGCCACCAGGGAGCGATCGAGATGTTTTGGCTTCACTTTTGCAGATCTTTCATGTCGTCCATCTTTATATACAATCAGTGACACAAACCCATTGCTGACAGCTTCTTAAGTAGCAGACTTTGTAGGTCAATAAAGTATAAAAATGTCTGTGTGTTTGTGCATGTAGGTACATGAGTGTCGCACGATTCTTAATAATCTTGTGGTTCCTTTTACCATCCAGGTGGGGTTGGATCGCTGGTGGGAGCAAGAGATCCCTGTGGATGGAGCAATCAACAAAGGAGAGCTCATGACACACAACCTGACTGAGCTCATAAAGCCTGAGTCCTACGAGGTTCGCCTCACTCCCATCACACGTTTCGGAGAGGGTGACTCCACCGTCCGGATTGTCACATACAGTGGTGAGTGCTGTATACTAACTCTATGGTTGTCTATTTAGAGGACAGTTTACTAACCCTGCTGTATTTTAATGTTTTCATGTTTGGAAAATAGAGAGAAAAACATGGTAGGGGAGACACAGGAGAGCCAGATTCACATGTGGTTGCACAGGTGGAGGAATTACAGCTACAGCTGGTAATGTTATCTTTCAGCTAACTCAGAAATACTCTTAAATTATCTCCAGCTCCAGTTTGTGCTGCCGCATAATGACACATGTTCATCAACACTGATGGATATCAAAAGTTCACTCTGGTATCACCAATCATTACGATGATCTTGATGATGATGTAATATGTGTGATATGTAAGAGGAAGAACCAGTAAAAAAGTGAACTTATTAAAATGATTTGAATTGCATCTAACACATTAAGTCATCAGAAGACGGCTTGAATTCAGCTTGCTTTGCTTCTTTGCCAGTAAATGCAGATCAACTGACTAATCATCTCTTCCTTGTAACCTTTATTGCCTGAGTCAGGTCTATTCTGGACTCTGGTAGGCTGACTTGTTGTGTTTGTGCACGAGAGATCAAAGCATCAGATGACTCAAACATGTAGTTTGTGTCACACGACCAAACACAGCTGGTCAAAGAAGAGTCATGTTTTGCCTTACTCAGTTTCCCCCAAAACAATGTATTTTTTGTGTGATTCATTATTTTGCCACCAGATGTAATTTGTCTCCTTGGATGTTTTCCACACAACAAAAAGCTTTTCTGATTTTATATTTCAAATATGTAATATTAATATGAATTGCATTATACATAGACTATATCACAGTTGTAAACATAAACCATGGCCTCAAGTTGATTTCCTGTTGCAGTGTATGTGAATGACAACATTTGACAGGAAGTTAACAAGGGGCCAGGCTGTTGCCTAGCAATAAAATTCCATTGAAAAGGTATATATTTGGTTGATGTTTTAAATCAGGACTATAGTAATAGAGTAGCAACCAGAAGGAAATCATGAAGATGATGTGTACTGTATGGCGGGCCCGCTTGGTAGCCACCTGCAGATGTACATACTCCATGTACATCTGCACAGATGTACTTGAGATGTGCATTTTCAGAAACAAACTATCTGACTGTTTTCTGCCTATCACTGACTGCTTTCAGTCTTACTGAGTTGTGCTGGTGCAGTTGTGAATTATTCAGTTTCACTGCAGCTCATCATGGTAGGTGAACAGAGAATTGGGGAAGTGGGAAAGAGAGACCAACATGTTTTCTGCTTTTAATTTTTGGAGTAGTTTGTCATATGGTGTGGTCTCCGCCAAACCTTGAATTGAATTCCACTGAATTGAATGAAACTGAATCCAATCAAAGTGAAGTCAAGAGAATTGAGGCTAATTAAGACAGAGAGGCACAGAAAGAGAGATAGAGGCAGCATGGTTGGGACTGAGGAAAAAAAGAAGATATAGAGGAACAAAGTAAGAAAAAAAGAAGGAGACAGCCAATGCTGATGTGCGAATTGGCTGGCCAACAAGAGACTAGACTAATTATCACTCTAGGGCTGCTCTGTTCTCCCACACGCAGCATAGCATCACTGTAGCAGCCTTATGCAGGTCTGAGCAGAATCCACTCTGCTCACAGAATGTGTCCCTTAAGACTTCCTGACTGACTTGTGAAATACAGTTCAGCATCATCTCCATTATCGCTTTCTCTCCACTCTCACTGGGGAACATGGACCTGTGGGGCGTCTCTAAACAAGTTGTAGGTTTTAGAAGTTTATGGTGAACTGAAATGAATGGGTGTGATTTTTTAAATTATGTTACATGCAGTTGTGATTATTCAGTATGTTAGATTTGGGGTGTTGATCTACCTCTGATCAATAAATGAATGTAATATTTTCTTGGAAGAAAGAGAAATCCAGTTATGCTTGTAATTAGACGTGGACCAGAGACACAAGAGTCATCTATATTTTATTGTTATTTTTTGTTATGCAGTTAGATTAGGCGGAAAATGCTCTGCTGTTTAAGGGAGCTCTCCAAGAATCTGAGGAGATTCTGCTAGGAGAATGAATCAACCCTTAACAAACACATATATGAACATTATATCTTGGTTGAACCCACCAAAAGCTTAGCACAGGAGGTTGAGGCTGTAGAGGGATCTGCAGGAGCAAACAATGTTGTAATTAGTGCCGAGTACTGAGCAGATGAAAAGTGAGAAGTGTCATGTTATAACGACTGTGCTGTACACCTGGATAAATATAGGCAGTTGGTAGGCAGTTGGTAGCCAAGCAGCTGGTGAGTAAACCTGTGATTGTAAAGCATGGTTAAAGCAATTGATGCCAGTCAGCTGATGGAAGCCCCAACTTAAGTGCGCTGTCTGAACTCAGTCCATACTACATACAAAATCTCAGCAGGTTTTGAGCGTGAAGTGTGTTTATGCTGGAAAAGTGACAACATTGGTATTAGGGGTGGTACGGTTCACAAAACCCAAGGTTCGGTTCGTATCACGGTTTAAGGGTCCCGGTTTTCAGTTCTGTACGGTTCTTGTTGTTATTTTGTTATTGTTATTTTTTCTTTTAATTTTTAACACTCCAGAAATATACTTCAGCATATGATATATAGCTTAATTATCCACAATGTAGGATACATTATTAAAAAATTGTTATATCATGTAGTCATGCACATACTGAATGACTACATTCAGTTTGTGCATGTGCATGATGGGACCATCTCTGAGGAAAGATAGGTGAGATTTGATACAGCAAGAAGGAAGACATTGATGATTTCAACAAGCTTTTCATTTATTTCACAAAAAAAAGGAGAATGTGTATTGCCATCTACAGGAACGTATGTGCCTTTTTAGCACCCAAAGATTAAAATATTACAGAATATCAATTGAAATAACTTGCATTTATCAAACTGCCAACTTCAGTGTAGCTCTTACAAAAATGGTATCCTTTTAAAGAAAAAGAGAGGAACTCTTAAAGCTCCGTCTTTTGAATAAGTCAGAATACGTTAAACATAAAAAAAGTTGCGATTTTTTTTTTTGTATAGTTCTTTAAAAGGAAACTTGTTTTGGGGAGAATAAAACTACTCTGGGAAGAGATTTCCTAGTAACTTTACCAAAAAGGCTCAGGATGCTGTAAATGTTGGTATAATATGAAAATGGCTGGTGGACTTAAGACAAAAAATAATAATGTATCAAATGAATCAAATTTGAACATATGTGTCCATGGCTTGTTGATCTTTACTTTGTTAGTTAATTTTTTATCCTGGCTTGGCCTGGGACACACATTCATACGGTTTGATAAAGTACTTATTGGACTTTAACTTATCATTGCACTTAACAATAACGATCGTAGCTGTCTTCAATTTAGGTCATCCTATATGTCTCATCTCCGTTTTTTCCTGCATCCACCCTGTGTGTGTGTGTGTGTGTGTGTGTGTGTGTGTGTGTGTGTGTGCGCCAGTCGCGGGGGAAACTGAGCAGTCCCACCCCCGCCCGCTGCAGAGAGCTGACAGGATTGAAACAGCAGCCGCGTCAGCGGCTTTAGAGTGAAAAAACATTACAGTACATTGATGTTAAAATGTATACAGGTTGGCAGGACGATCTGAAATGTTTTGCACCGTCTTTCGCTGTACGTTTTGTTGGTAACTTCTCCACACCTCTTCTTTCGCACGAAAGGCAAACACACTGAGGTCACATACGGGCACGAGGCTACATTGCGCATGCGTCGGACCGTGCGACACACGCGCTCCGAGACAAGGGAACCGAGCGGTTTGGATGTTTTTTCATGAACCGTACCACCCCTAATTGGTATACTCGAAAAAGTTAGTATGAATGCTAAAAAAAGAAACTGGATTTTTGATGGTTTTCATTAGCTCTGTTGCTTCACAGCAAAAAGGCTGTGAGGGTGAAATCACCTTTAGCCCTGGTTCTTGCGGTATCGAGTTTGCACATTTTCCCTGTTTGCTTTGATTTGTTTGTCCGTCTAAGTGTGTTTGCCTTGCAATGACGAACACGGTGCTTCCTACCTTTCGCTAGAGTATATAGTATCTCGCTTCCCACGACCCTGAAAAAGAATGTGTGTGTGTACGGAAACAAACAACAAACCAAAGAAATAGCATAGCGGGTTTGCTAGCTGTTACGTTAAACATTGCTGTCCTAGTTTTAACATAAGGCCTCTAAAATCTAAGTATGAGTTTGCTCGTCATTGCCCAATAGGCCAAGCGATCGTTGTGGTGCACATAAAGCCGACAGTAGCAGCTTTTCTGTGAGTTGGTAAGAAAACACAAAAGCAGTTATAGGTTCCCCAGCTGTAGAATGAAGGATGGTTGTGTCACCAAGCTCCGAAGATGCTCTTTTAAATTTTGCTGCAGTGACAAACTCGGCATCTGTTTGGTGTTCCTCATAACACTCTCTCTCTCTCTCTCCGGTTTCCTCCAAGGCACAGGATTTAATGTTTAAGCCTCCTGTCAACCCTCACAGTGGCATGGTAAAACACTGCTGCATTTTTATGCAGCTCATAGTGACATATACAGTAAGATGCCTGTCCTAAAGTCAAAACCTACTAAATCTTACATTAAATACAATCTTCTGCTTGTGATGATTCCTATCGCCTACTGTAGCTGAGATGTTGGGGTATTATTATTATTCGGCCAGCGGCGGTTCACTGTAATCCCTTTCTGAGCTTTTATTCAGTCATTGTCTTAACTCTGTTTCCCTGAAAACTCAATGAATCACAGTTTTTGAAAGTTTTATGTTTAGTAATTGTTCTATTTCTTTTAAATACCTTTTAAAAGAGGATGGTATTTCTTAAAATATTGTGTTACTGCAGGGTGTTTTCACTATAGGGGTATTTGTGACAAGATGATAAAATACTGAGAAATACTTTGCAGCAACATAAAACCACTTGTGAAGGCATAGTAGTTTGCAAAAGACAGTGCAGCTGTCTGGTCACTATCGATAATATAATTAATGATTTAACACCCCTTTATTAAATAAAAGATATACCGATATTAAAAAGTCATATGGCGCACCTCTCACGGTTTCGACTAGTTATACAGTCAGGTCCATAAATATTGGGACATCGACACAATTCTAATCTTTTTGGCTCTATACACCACCACAATGGAGTTGAAATGAAACAAACAAGATGTGCTTTAACTGCAGACTTTCAGCTTTAATTTGAGGGTATTTACATCCAAATCAGGTGAACGGTGTAGGAATTACAACAGTTTGTATATGTGCCTCCCACTTTCTAAGGGACCAAAAGTAATGGGACAGATTAACAATCATAAATCAAACTTTCACTTTTTAATACTTGGTTGCAAATCCTTTGCATTCAATTACAGCCTGAAGTCTGGAACGCATAGACATCACCAGACGCTGGGTTTCATCCCTGGTGATGCTCTGCCAGGCCTCTACTGCAACTGTCTTCAGTTCCTGCTTGTTCTTGGGGCATTTTCCCTTCAGTTTTGTCTTCAGCAAGTGAAATGCATGCTCAATTGGATTCAGGTCAGGTGATTGAATTGGCCATTGCATAACATTCCACTTCTTTCCCTTAAAAAACTCTTTGTTTGCTTTCGCAGTATGCTTCGGGTCATTGTCCATCTGCACTGTGAAACGCCGTCCAATGAGTTCTGAAGCATTTGGCTGAATATGAGCAGATAATATTGCCCGAAACACTTCAGAATTCATCCTGCTGCTTTTGTCAGCAGTCACATCATCAATAAATACAAGAGAACCAGTTCCATTGGCAGCCATACATGCCCACGCCATGACACTACCACCACCATACTTCACTGATGAGGTGGTATGCTTTGGATCATGAGCAGTTCCTTTCCTTCTCCATACTCTTCTCTTCCCATCACTCTGGTACAAGATCTTTGTCTCATCTGTCCATAGGATGTTGTTCCAGAAATGTGAAGGCTTTTTTAGATGTTGTTTGGCAAACTCTAATCTGGCCTTCCTGTTTTTGAGGCTCACCAATGGTTTACATCTTGTAGTGAACCCTCTGTATTCACTCTGGTGAAGTCTTCTCTTGATTGTTGACTTTGACACACACACCTACCTCCTGGAGAGTGTTCTTGATCTGGCCAACTGTTGTGAAGGTTGTTTTCTTCACCAGGGAAAGTATTCTTCGGTCATCCACCACAGTTGTTTTCCGTGGTCTTCCGGGTCTTTTGGTGTTGCTGAGCTCACCGGTGCGTTCTTTCTTTTTAAGAATGTTCCAAACAGTTGATTTGGCCACACCTAATGTTTTTGCTATCTCTCTGATGGGTTTGTTTAGATTTTTCAGCCTAATGATGGCTTGCTTCACTGATAGTGACAGCTCTTTGGATCTCATATTGAGAGTTGACAGCAACAGATTCCAAATGCAAATAGCACACTTGAAATGAACTCTGGACCTTTTATCTGCTCCTTGTAAATGGGATAATGAGGGAATAACACATACCTGGCCATGGAACAGCTGAGCAGCCAATTGTCCCATTACTTTTGGTCCCTTAAAAAGTGGGAGGCACATATACAAACTGTTGTAATTCCTACACCATTCACCTGATTTGGATGTAAATACCCTCAAATTAAAGCTGAAAGTCTGCAGTTAAAGCACATCTTGTTCGTTTCATTTCAACTCTATTGTGGTGGTGTATAGAGCCAAAAAGATTAGAATTGTGTCGATGTCCCAATATTTATGGACCTGACTGTATGTTTTCATTATCTTCTTTTTTCTTTTTAGTATATTTACCAAGGGTCCTTTGCTGTTCTCTACATAGAATTTTTGTGGCATTTTTAGGCCTTTATTTTTGACAGGAAAGCTTAGACATGAAAAGGGAGAGAGAGGGGGAATGACATGCTGCAAAGGGCCGCAGGTCAGAACCAAACCCGCGGCTGCTGCATTGAGGACTTAGCCTCTGTATATAGGCCACTCTCTACCAGGTGAGCTACCCAGGCGCCCTACTTTTTTTTTTTTTTTATCTCAATCATCGACTTACTATTTAAACCACAGCAAAGCTCATCCATGTGGAAGTCCATTAAGGGTTCACTTGCATGTATCAATGTGTCATACTCACACTGATGCGAGAGCAGGACAACATACAGGAGCTTATTGTACATGGCTGTGTTTGGGTGGGTCTCTGGGTATGTGTGTGTTACTGCAGGACCAGTGCAGAACAATTACATCCTCTCTTAGTGGAGCAACAACAGTTTGATCGAAGGACACGATAGTGTGATGTCGCTCGTGTTATTTCTGTCTTGGAGACATGAGGGGAAGATTGCTGAATTACATTTGCCCAGGCTGTTATTATTCCAACTGATGGTTGGAGCTATGAAGCCATCACAGGGCTTTTCTCAGAATGGCATGGCACCTTCCCAGACCCTCTAAACATGATAGATGGGAATCTTGGAGAGCGTGAATTATATGAGGTCAGCGGAGAGAAAAAAAGAAGAAGCTGGGCTTCTGTTGTCTATGAGGACACTTGGCTGCAGCCATTGAATTGTCTGCTGCTTTGTAATAGAGCCGCAAGGCGGTGAGCAGGGAATCCAGCCAAGATGAGGTCAGTGTTTGTATCTGGAACGGCCTCTACGGACCGCTGTCCTTTGGCGGTCAATGAGCTTACTTTGTGTTTCAATCAAAATTAGGCAATTTGGATTGGAAGGCAGTCATGCATCAAACAACAGTTTGTGTTGTCCTCTGAGTTGGAAAA
Organism: Sander vitreus; assembly: GCF_031162955.1. NCBI lineage: Eukaryota > Metazoa > Chordata > Actinopteri > Perciformes > Percidae > Sander > Sander vitreus. Next base: position 18,441,660 of record NC_135872.1, read on the forward strand.
GAAGAATCCATACATGCACCTAATACGTGGGTTGAGGACATGGCCATTTAAAGCTCATTTCACACCATGTTCACTGGGACTGTTTATTTTGAGAACCATCAAACTTACATTTCATCCTCACACATTATTTGAGGCTTTTGTAGCTCAAAGTGAAAGCAGAGTGCTGCAGCATTACGAAAGAAATAAAAGATGCTTTTTAATCTCTCTCTATCTTGCTTCAGGGCTTTTTACACATATGCTTTAACAACAGTGCAAGTGTATTTGTGGTCCACTTGTGTGAACCTACAGGAGCTACAGAAGTATTTGTCTCTATGACACACTGGCCCAGCAGAGGAGCACCTTCAGCAGAAGACTCCTCTCACCCAGATGCACCACAGAGCGCCACAGGAAATCTGCCTGTGATCATTAAACTTTACAACGCCTCCCTCAGAGAGTCACACACCCTCCTCTCTGTAATCATCTCATCTCAAACATAGACAATCACTTCTCTTTTTTATTGCACTATAATCATCTCAACATAGACAATCATTTCTCTTTTTTATTGCACTATTTGCACATTAACATTGTACATTTCATAATTTATATATTATTACTGTACATTTGTTTTTATTATATATGTTAAAAGTCTGGATAATATATGTTGTTTGTATATGTTGTTTGTATACCTGGAGTGGTAACAAAAATAATTTCCCCCTGGGATTATTAAAGTATTTCTGATTCTGAAGACAAGGCTGTAATATTCCTGAGTCAAAAATCTAAATCTAAATCTGAATTTATTTTATTCCTTGTTTGTTTTCTCATATCCAATACCGTCATCTACATTGGAAGTTAAATTATCTGTTAGTGTATATGTGTGTGTTTAGAGAGTGTGTGTGTGTGTGTGTGTAGTAAAGTAGCCTGTGGGCCTGCTCTGTGCTCAGCTTGATTTCCTCAGTGGGGTTAGAGATATTGCTCGAGCAGACACATTCATCTGGACTAAGGCACCGTGAGTCAGCCTGAGGAGGCTGCAGGTGAAAAAAAAAAACTGACAAGGATACATATTTTCATAACCACGGTCTCGGAAGAAAGAAGGGGGCAGCAGGAAAGATTGCGGAGGGGGGTGAGGAGAGCTGCAGGAAATGTGAGGTTGAAGGGGAAAAGAGCCGGCAAGCAGGAGGGGCGGCTGAAAGAATAGAATTTTGTCAGAAAACCCAGCATCCGTTTCACCGGCCTGAGGCTGTAAGTTGTCATATAAAACATTTTCTCTGTAACAGGCCGGATGATTTCCTCCCTCTCTGCAGAGACTTCCATTACAGCAATGCCACTCTATGTAGCCCAGTGTAGATTCAGAAGGGAGCATTGAGTGTTGGGATGCAGGTATTTTCACAATCAGTGACATAAAAGATCATTAAAGCTTGTATACGATGAGGGTGTACAGCCTGTTCTCTCCATGCTCATGACAAGGCTTCAGTGTTGCAGTTCACTGAATCTTTTATATGATTCAATTGGAAATGCAATGGTTTGTTCTCTCGCTTTCCCTTTTCCCCCCTCTCTCTCTCTCTGTCTCTCTCTCTCTCTCTCTCTCTCTCTCTGTGCCTTATGTCTCTTTTCTCCCCACTGCAAGTGAACAAGTGGAAACACATTTCCATGAACCGCACAGCAATAAACAGAAATCACTTTTTGAGTTTCTGCTTTTAAAAAAAGCCGATTCCACCATCCCCTGCAGTACTTCCCCACTCTTCAGTACATGTTTTCCTTTGTAGGAATGATTTGTTATTACTCACTTTAATTGGTTAGGATTAAAATCAATTCCACCCATGAACAGCAAGGTTTTCATAAATCATGCACCAACGTAGTTTTGTGGTAAAGCTGATGTATCGCATCTATTCAACCGGTCAGCAATCGATCATGAAAATGCCCATGAATCTTCTTGACAGGTTAAATGGTATTTACCCTGCAAAAAGTGAAGTGCCGACTAACTGGCTCGTTGCAACTCTGTGTGATACCCTTGACCTTTCTGTGTTTGCTGCGGCGGTAGCCTCTTAAATTATCAATGAGGGAAGAATCGAATCACGGTTAGGTGGACAGAATGCAAAAGAAGTTTTGCATGTATTTCAATGGACTCAAGTCATCAGTGTTTGATCTATAAGTTCCCATAATGGCGGTGTTGAAAACAGAAAGAATCAAGGATGTTACAGGAAAGTGATTAGCAGACTCACTTGTGATTATTACTCTTATTTTTATAATTTATTGGCTTCTAAATGGAAGTATAAAATAGGCTTAGTGCTCTAAATGGAAGTCACCTTCAACAAGAACATCAGCAATGCCGGTAAATGGCAATAATGATAAGCAGTTGCGCTATAAGCTTATTAATGCGGTCAGGCTGGTCTTCCTAATCCCTCTGTCTTTTACATTTGATAAAAGGCAGAGGACGGCTGTCCCCTTTTCCACTATAAATCCCAGACATCTCTCTTTTTGTCTGCTCAATAATGATTCCATTGTGCGTGCCAGTGGATTGCTTCCTGTTTAGCTGTGTGTTTATATTTATACTTTTTATTTGCACACTGTGGAAGCAATAGAGCCTGACGAAGATGGTGCGTACACACTCTAATATGCTTTGAGTGTTTTAGTATCACAGGACAATATTCCCATGTTTCCCATGGGCCTCTTTCATTTAGTTTTTATGACAGTAGAACACTGAGCAAAGTGTGCAAGCTGGAAGTTTTGTACATTACTTGTATTAGCTCTGTGCCTAAACAGTAGATGACAGCAGGGCGAAAAGGTTAATAGCACAGCTACTGTGTGCATGCTTTTGTTGTATTCTGTGTAACCTGTGGTGGAGCACATTATACCAGCCAAACATTTTTAAAGTGTGACAGTTTGAGTGCTTGTACTGCTACGTGCGTGTTCCCTTTTAAGAAGTGTCTCACGTATTGACAGACAGCTAAGGTATTCTGTACTAATGACTGTCCCTGGCCTTTCTCTTTCACAGCTCCCATCAACCCTCACCTGAGTAAGTAATGTGCACCTCACTTAGCATGGCTCGTCAGAGAGCGAGCTCCTTTTGTCGTAGCAGTCTGTGAGAACAAAGTAACTGCACATCCCGTAGAGATCTGACTCGCAACATGTCACACTGCACTGGAAGATCCTTCTTAAGTAGCACTTAATGAAGTATGATAAATAAGGCTTCCTTTAGGAATTCTGGATAAACCTGCATCAGGCTATTCGACATGTTGAGAGCTATAAATCTCCGCAGGACATTGCATTTTGGATGGAGTGTATTTGCATGAGATATGAGGTTTTGTGTGTTAGTGTGTGTGTGTGTGTGTGTGTGTGTGTGTGTGTGTGTGTGTGTGTGTGTGTGTGCGTGCGTGCGTGCGTGTGTGTGTGTGTGTACGTGCGTGCATGTGTGTACACGCTCTGTGCTTTGTGAGCAGTACTGTTTGTATTCTTTAGTCCCATTTATGACACATTTCATTGTTGAAACTTTACATATTCACATCATTCACGCCTTGAGAATCCACACTTAATCATTGTTTGCTGTGCTGCAGTGTGCTGTTGTGTATTGTGCTTTATTTATTTATATAGATATATATTTTGGTGGGTGTTTACACAAACATTGCCAACATAATAACAAACATCCTAATCACCAACATCATTATCCAAATCCCTGAAAGAAACTATCTTACCTGCCCGCCTCCTTTTTCTCCACCCTTCCTCTGCCTCTCCTCCAAATCTCTCCTGGGCGCAGAAGGCGAAAACATTTAGTTTAGCTCACAGTGGATGGGGGCGTTAGTGTCTAGCGCCCGGAGCTAGACCTCCATTTAAATCTGCATGCCTATGAGGAGAAGAGTCAGGAGTGCCTGCAACCCAGCCACTTCCCTCCGCTTCTCTCTCTCCTGCTCTCACTTTCTATCTCTTTCTCTGCCTCGCAGCATCGCTGCCCTTCTTCCTTCCCTTGGTCCATCCACCCACACTCTACCTCAGTCTGTGTTACCTCCATTACCTAAGTAGAAGCTGCAGATTCTGCTCCTCCCAAGGTCACCACTCCAAACTGCTCCCAGCTACGTTTTAATAAATCAATGAATATTTATCAGATAATAACACATGCCTGCATCCGACAGTTTCACTCCCTCTCTGAACACTCCACTAGTTTAAAAATGTCAGTCAAAGGGCCGTGGAAAACACTAGAGGTCGACCGATATGGGTTTTCTCTGGCCGATGCCATCACCAATCTACACTTGTATACTATAAAATGTATTATGTAAAAACATACTGTATATTGTATAAATAATGTATGAAAAATATATTAAATAAACGAAACAGGTAAGAAGAAAATAAACTTTGTCAAATAAACTTTTCAATGAAAAAATGAAGTTTAGTGCACTTAGCAGCATTTATTAAACTTCTGAGAATACAAATCTGCAAGTTTCCCAGAAAGTGACATGTTATTATTAATCTCAACACTATTTCCTCCTAACTCCTGTTGAATCACATACGACTAGGGCTCTCTAAAGTCAGTTCTTGTTCACCCGTTTGTTAGATCATTGTAGATCATAGATCAAGTGTTTCTGTGTTTTGGGGATCCTACTGTTACATGTCCTGTTGCACTCATTAGGATCTTATCTGAGCAGATTTCTGTCATTCAAACAACTCTTGGTTGTAATTTAAAACTCGTCCAGCCAATGTAATAAAATTAAGGGTTTTATTCGTGCTCGAGTCCATATATGCAGTTAATGGATACAGGCACGGAGAACTGAAGGCTCTGTTAGCAACGATTAGCTCCGTTAGTGGTTAGCTCCAGTTAGCTCCGTTATAGGAGTGGATGAGACTTCCACGGACAGGGGTAACAACCAGACTCTGATAAATGACATTCGGGGAGCTTCCACAGCGGTGTGGCCGCAGTGTTTCGTATAGTTTTATTAGTACAGTTAATCCCAAGGCAAGATCGCCAGCAATATGCTACTACTAATGGTAGTATCTGAGCCTGAAGTGACTGTGCGAGACACATGGCAAGTTCACGAGGGGAGGGGCTGGAGGCAGCTGGTCTGGGTGCGCTGTAAAAAATGTCAGCTATTCATGTTTTTAACACTAGGCTGCCCGCAGATGCCCCCGCCTATTAATCGGCTTTATATCGGATGTTGGCCGATGCCGATTATGTAAAAATATGCCAAAAATCGGCCGATTAATCGGTCGACCTCTAGAAAACACGCCTGCTATACAGAAGATGGAGAGTGATAGAGATGAAGGAAGGCAGCGTCAATATTGAAAAATTGATTACAGAGTCCTACTAGTGAGACACTACCAAACAACAGAGGACAATCTTTTTGACTTTCAGTCATGAAAAAAAAGATGGTCTATGCGTCTAATAACCAGTTCTGAAACACACACACACACACACACACACTGCCATTGGATGTTTTGCGGATATTTTGCAGAATACTGCAGAGACTTCCTTTCGCTGTCAGGGGAAAACCAAACACACTCAGTGACGTTACCACTTCAGTCAGCGAAAGGTCACATCTTAATTTTGAAATTCTGTTCACCAGATTGTGTGGTGTAATTAGGACTTTGCTGTTATATATATCCCCCCCGAGACACACATACACACTTATAAATCTCATAAATATACAGTAGGTGTCACACTGCACAGATACTGTACCTACAAGGCAGTGTATAACTTCTTACTCTTTTATAATGATGTGAATGTAAGAGCCTGATTCTGCTCTGTCACTTACCAGGAGAGTTCCACTGCAGCTTTGAGGAGGAGCCCATCTGCATGTTCACCCAGGACAAGAATGATGATTTTGATTGGACGCGGCACAGCGCTGCTACCCGCGATACCAAGTATACGCCCAACACCGGGCCCAGTGGTGACCGCAGTGGTTCCAAGCAGGGTAAGTAGTTGTAAAAGTCTAACTTCAACCATTCACTGAACCCCTCCCCAGACAGTGACTATCCAATCATAGCTTAGCTGTAGTAAAAGCAATACTTGAAGAGCTAAAGTGTAAGGAATGAATTAAATAGTGTGTTTATCTGCTCTAACGTTAAAGTCAAACGTTAGCAATCTCAGCTAACTAGCATACCACCTATTTAGAAACATACTGTTTAAAAATACTACAAGCTGGCAAAGAGATGGATGGATGGATGGATGAGAACAGAACAACAAAAGAGTACTTTAAAAGATCCTCTAACATAAAAAATAATCTCCTTTAAATAACATTACCTGTCTGATATGGGTCTTCCACATTGTCTTCCCTTGTTCAACAATCAAGAATCTATGAATATGCAACTGTGGTGGGCACAAGATGTCTCCTACTAGACTAAACAAATCCATTCTCAGTGTTTACTGAAGGCCTCGGGTTTTCACACCACACTGTAAACTGCAGAGATTTTAGGTGAGCACAGAGAAACTGTCCCCCTGTCAGCAGATGTGAAAACAAACTCTGCACATACGTTATTATGCACAGTGAAGCTGTCACATCCAAGTGAAGTAACATAAAACCAAGTTTTATTACTGGAGGGACAAAACAATGCATTCAGTCAAGATAAGTTGTCAAACTAGAAAATAATAAGTAAAAATAAAAATAGGTCCATCCATTCAAATCTACGTTAAGAGTAAGCTGAGTCCTTTGTTAGCGCAGTCTTTTTTCGGTGTTACAGCTGTCATGATGAGCGTGTCAGAACCTACGACTGCATCAGGAGGACAGAGAGAGACAGAGAGAGACAGAGAGATAGAGGGAGTGTGTATATATGGACAGAAAGAGAAAACTGAAACTCAAGTTTATTAGGATACCATTTAATTAACTTACCACTCAATTAGCAATTTGGGCATATTCACAACTAATCTGTCATAGCGTAAATGATCGACATCAGCAAAAGACGGTGGGTCTCTCACATTATCTGGTCGGGAGGGGCAGTGAGGTTTTTTATTGCTGACAGACAGAAGGTACATACTAATGTTTGATCCACAGTATTAAAAATATGAAAGGATGCGGAACTGAACCGTCTTTCATAGCTCGATGATGCTGCTGCTGTTTGCCGGGGACATGTAGCTTTAGCCTCAGTCTTTTTAGCTCATAAACCTTGTGTTTAAGTGCACATTAAAGACAATTTTACAGGGTTCTTGTTTTAAAATACATACATACAGAGACAGCGTCCATGGAGTTAGCATTAATTAGCTGCTACCAAGCAGTGATTAAATCTGCTAGCAACAGTTGCATATCGGCCAACAAAATCCGCCAAGAAATTTGTCAGAAATCAGTGACGCGCTGCTTAAAAAAAATTATGATGAATCTGCCACCGTCCTCACTGTAAACCTCGTATGTGCCCTGCTGGAAGGGAAAGCTTGACCGTTAAGCAGCAGGAGCTTAGCGAATGGTTAGTTGATTGATGCCTTGGATAAGTGGTCAGTTAGGTGATTGTTTGATTGAGGATTCCCTAATATAGCCTCATACTCGTGGTGGCACGGTGATTGGCACTTTGTGTTTACAACAGTCCAATCATGTGTTATAAGCTGGAATTGAATTGGGAACTTCAAATTGACAATGGTGCAAGTGTGAAAGTGTTTGTCTTTGTGCTTTTGCGCAACACATGCTGAGAAAGGCCTCAACACCCTATGACACTGAACAAAAATATGTACCTTTAGAGAATAAAAATAATAATAATAATAATATGTTTATTTAATAAAGCACCTTTTACAGAACAAAGTCACACCGTGTTTCACAAGAGTGCAGTTGTTAAAGGTAACAATAAAAAGAACAATCAATAAAAAAGAATGAAGTAACAATAGAAATACAAATAAAAACAGTGAAATAAGACTTAAAAACAAACAACATTACAAATCTGGGGCAAATGGCAGTTCAAATAGGTGATATACGTATACATAGATAGATACATGTAATATACCTGTAGATTAAAAGGCAAATTAGGTACAAATAATCAACATTCACTAACCAGTAAGAAAGTCACTCAATTGAATTTGTCAGCTGGGGATTTATCTGTATAGATGAACAATTATATTGCAAAATTATGCTCAGAAAAAAACTGTTGGAATAAATGTAAGCTATGATTTTTGCCAGCTGTCAGTGTGGCTCAGAAAATCCTGCACCTGCTCATTTGATTGGAAAAACGTTGGTTGAATGCACACATTTAAATGGTTATTTCTTATGTAATCTATGCATGAATACATGAATCCCCACAGTGCACCGGCAAACAGTGTCATTATCATGTTATTGCTCAATAACGTGACAAGATATGAAATCAGCATAGCATAAATACAACATGTTGTACCTATTATACAATATATGCAAACATGTCACTAAAGGTTTTACCCTTTTGACATGTTGAAATAAGTTAGAAAGATTCAAGTGTTTCCAACTGCATACTAGATGATGTCAGCTGTACTCCTTGTGTCATCTATTGCTCCATGCAGCACAATCTGACGATGAGCAGCCTTGATCATTTATGTTCAAGATAATCGTGTAACTGAGTCTCTGTTGCTGTTTCCATGGGTACCTAAACCAGAGAAATTGGCATTTTAGTATTCAATATGTCAGTTACTGTACATGTGCAGGTATTCAATATTCAAGAACATAATAAATAATGAATTAAAATAATTGGATTTGCAGGAATCCGTCGGAGGATTTTATACGAATCCACTGATGGAAGGTATCTGTGGTGGAATATAAGTGCCTATTATGGTGCTGTGGCAGTAGCAGCAGCTGAAGTGGTAAATAATGCATTGGCTTTAATCACCTAATGGTTTCAAAATGTCCAGCATTTCATTACCAGCCCCGTTCCTCTTTGCGTATAATTATCTGAAATGAGATCTAACCGAGGGAGATATTCCATTTGATTTTGGCTCGAGGGGCGCGGAGACGCTCGCTAGCTACCGTCCCTGTGCCTGTGGCAGGGCAGAGATTGGCTTCAGATCATGTGACTCAGACACAATCAGAGGGCTGTCCACGACTGTCAGACCAATCGGAGCATAAATGTAACCCAATTGTTATCGCCTTGATTTGCCCCTGGTTATTGCCATTAGTAAAAGGAGAACTGTCCTTCATAGAAAGCCTGGCCCCTTATCTCTGATATGGAAAGTTTAATTTCCATCATGCTATCACAGACTGGCTGAAAAAGCAACTGACCAAAGATGCCTCGCTTTTTCCTACTGTTTACAGTGACACATAATTTGAGGGTGTATAGTAGGCCGTCAGAAAGTAGTTGTGGGAGTCTGAACATAACATAAGCTCTCCTATTTTTTAAAGGGTATATCCACTGTTTGTGCAGTTTCCCAGCAAGGCATAATGACTTTGTCCTGAGGACATCAACAAGGCATATTCAGATAATATACTCTATATACTGTACAACACAAAATGTATACTATAGGTCATAATATTACCAATTCAGGGTGCGGTTACCTTCGGTTTTAGCTTCAAATAAAGTGGTTTAGAAAATCTGGCTTAAGTGTTGTCTTTTTACAACCTGTATAGACATCTGACTGCTTGTTTTCCTAGAATAGGGGAGTACAATGTTAACAAAACTGAGATAAATGATGACCAAAACTACAAAATTATCAGTATTAACCTAGTCTGGATCGACGACGGTTCATTTACCGGATAGTTCGAGTGGAAGTTCCAGCGGATGTCGAGTACTAGCAACGTTACACACTGAGCAATGTTACATACTGAAAATGGCAAGTTCTGAAGAAGATTTGGATCATGCAACAAGGCAGGCCTTCTTGGTTCGTTTGGGGAATGATTGTAAAGATGTACAAAGAATATGTTTACAGCATTTGCTCTCTAACTGGGACGTTTTTTGGACCGATTCGCAGGGTTTTGCTAAGGACAAAATACACACAGCGATACGCTGGTAAGAGCAAATTACTTTTAACCATTTATCCAGCTATTTTAAATAGCTCACGTTACTGTTTTGTGTGAGCAGTTAACAGTTTTTCTTTTGCAGGATGCAAATGTTCCACCTAAACAAGTTCCTTCCCGAGACCATTTTGCAGAGCCACGGTCACTGCGTCCGGAGCTTAGAGCCGCCCAAGACGATTGTGATTGGTTTAAAGAAATGCAAACAATCCCTGACCGTTTTTTCTTCTATCCAGGAGTGTATGCTCCTGTTGCCAGACCTTCCTCAGCAATACTGTGGCGATAGGTCTGGCAGTGTAAGACTATAATAAACCAGAATTAAATGTTCCGCTTCCTGACAAAGTACATTGTAGGTTTTATATATTAAGATATTTTGTCTGCTAGTGAATCTTACTTGCAATTCCTGTATATATGTCTTATGTGTGTTTTCATGTGTCCCTGTGTTTCAAGGTTTCTACATGTACATTGAGACATCAAGACCACGGAAGGAAGGGGACCAGGCACGGCTTGTTAGTCCGTTTTTTAACGTAGCACCTAAAAACCCTTATGGTATCACCAACCCACCTGCCTACTGCTTCAGCTTCTTCTACCACATGTATGGAAAACACATAGGTAAGATGCATTCCTCAGATGCTTAACTGTCCCCAGTCTGTATAACAAATGACTGTGTTACTCTTGGGTTTAATCTGACATACTATATTCAGTGCCAAAAATATCATCTTAATTAATATTCATTGCTCAATGGTTCATGGGAACTTATGAAGAAAAGGATAATTACACTTGTTCCTTAAAGAATCTGTCACTGTTCTGTGCTTTTGGTTGCTTAAGCAGAAAAAACAAACTTAAAGTGGAACTTAAATTGTTTTGGCAATTCACTGCTAAATGAAGGAGATTCATTCTTATCTATGCAGAACTAAATAGCAGTCAATAAGGCAACAACACAAGAAATTTTATTTAGAAATTTAAAAAAAGCTTGATGCAAAATCTTGCATCTATGGGACATCACACTGGCTTTGGGACATAAATTAAGGGATCTTGAAATTGCTGTCTGCCACCTGCGTGTTTCACAGTGGGCATTTCCTTTATTTGTCAAAGAATGCTTGTTCGTGAGACAGGAAAACTCACTAAGAAAAAAAAAAAAGGGAGAACGGCAGCACTTTTCCTTGTAAGCAACAGAATTTCAGTAATTTCCAGAGAGTTTGTCCCCATGGCAGGTGCTGCAGGGAGATTTGTGCCTTCATGCTAAGATTTTGTAAGTGCAGCTGTCAGATGTTTCAAGCAAAATATATCTCATTTTTGCAACAAACCCTTTCAAAGGTGTGTACACAAGTCCTGGGCATTAGCTGTTACATTCCTCTTTGAATGTAGATAACAACCTTGTATGGCCCATTTGAAGATGGCAGAGCGACTGAATGAGCCATCTGTGGCTTACGTCTGACTCTTAGGCTTCCTTCACCGGGGAACCAATCAGCTGACCGTGAGCACTCCCTGCTCTGAGAGCAAGCTGTTTGAGTGTTTGTGCTTTCGGGAATGGTGAGAAAGATTGGATCTCTAGCACAAAAGCGGCTGGATAATATGTTGTTGAAGGCCTCTATTGGTGTTTGCTTTGCCTGAGCTTCACCCTGTATCATTAGCTACTGCACAGCTTCATAGGGCAGGTGAGGGACAATGTTGGGTGGGGTTGTGGGGTCATCTTGGTATCATGGGGGCTAAATGCTGTTAAAGCTGCAGTGGGTAGAATGCAAAAAAACAGCAGAATTTAAAGACGCGTAAGACCTTTTCCTGCAGCTCAGAACCGCCAATAGGAACGCTCTCTCTCTTTCTGAAACGACCTGTGATTGTTAGACCTGTGAAGGCTAGATTTTCTGAAGCCTGAATACAGAGCCAAGAGGAAATGCAGAAGTCTTGTTTTCTCTTAGACCAATTTTTTTATTACAATATGCTGAAAGGTTATCATTAAACTTTTTCTCAATGGCGCCAAAAAAAAGTTTCCTACCGCAGCTTTAGGGCATGAGAGCAGTTAGATGGCAAGTTCATGTTGTGCACTCAAAGCACTGCATTTACAACAGTGCAAAAAAAGTAATTCTACAGTTCTCCATTTTCAAGACAATAGAGGGAGCTAAAAGTGAGGACTGTTTCAGTCAATCTTGTTCATAAATCTTCCACGACCCAATCAGCACCCAAGGGTTAGGAAGTCTGATCTACTTTGGCAGTGAGGCTTTGATCTCCACATATTAATGGACCCAATATAAGCCACTTCAATGCCTCTCAAACCAATTCAACTCCCACACTGACCTCCACATGCATGATGGTTCCTGTGTTGGTGCATTTGGAACCTGACAACCTTTTTCCAGTCATCAACTGATGTGTGTTAGGTCACTGCACAATTGTGTTTTTGTTGAATCATATGTTGGACTGGTTATATGCTGTTAGGCCCAAGCCACCAGATGTCTCCCATTTTAATCTACTAGAATAGGCACCTCTCTTAGCAAACATATCTCTCTTGTGTTATGGACTATTACCTTTGACATTTGCAACTTAAAAAAAGAAGCCTAGCGACTACAGTTTTTGGCAGTGGTAAAAATGTCTATGGCATCCATCAAGCCATTCTCAGTGATCCGTTCATATCCAAAACAAATGTGGACATAAATTACAAGCACAGCAGCCTTGGAGCCCAGTTTGTGTGGTATTTGAGGCTGACTCGCACAGTGACGAGCATACATAGCTGTCTGCCAGTGTGTCTTTTTATATCCTAACACTAGGCCGGAATTTTCAAATCCTTGGATTCGAATCAAAGTTTCTCTCAATAACATTAAATATTCATGACTAATTGAGAAAGTCAAAGTTAAAGTTTTGAAAACAGAAACATCCTTAAGTATTATTTATTAAGAGTTTAAAGGAGACCTATTATCTTCATTTTCATTTTCTGTAATATCTATAATGTTACAATGTTGGATGTTCATATTAAACATGGTCAAAGCTTCAAGTAATATGGTAAATGTATTTAAAAGAAATCCCTGTGAGCCAAAACCTCAGATTTCAAACTGTTCTGAACGCTGCTCTTGGCCAGGTATGATGTCATACTGAGCCAGTTGGGTGGTCATCTGCTCCAAGCACGCCACTGCAGGGTTTACAAAACATACACTGCTACATGTAGCTACATGCTAACGTCAGGGAAACCTGTAATCTTGGTGGCAGATGTTGTTAATTTGATTGACAGTGGCAAAACACCCCAATAACTGCCATCAGATTCTGATTCAAGTACTGTCAAATCTTAATTGTGGAAGTACACAGCATCACCTTCTCCCAGCTTTACAAACCAGTGACAAAAAATACAGACATAAACAAAAGATACCAATATATCTCATGTGAAATAACCAAAACTGTTGAGACTTTGGCAGATTGTTGTGTGTTCACTTGGGACCTTGTCACTCTTAGTAAGAAGCTGATTGAGAAAATGTGTTTTCAGTGCCTTTAAAAAGGAAATGACAGTGATACCTGACAAAAAGAGAGTGCACCACAAAAAACAACTAAAAATACTACTTCCTTAAACATATTTTTAGTCGCCAAAAAAAATAAATAAAAGAATGGAAAAATAGATAACTTACAAAGTGACGATAGAGGAAGAGAGCAATGATAGTGAATGAAGTCAAAGAGGGGACAGGGAGTTTCAGTTCTGTGCTCATTAAACTTGATGTTCAATAAACTGTGAAATCACTACAGGCTGGCAACTGCACTCTTCTCTCTTTTGATAACATGTTTACAGCTAGCATTTGGCTGCCTTTACCTCAGTATTCTAGTGAGACGCCGGTGGTATCAGCGCCATCTCCACCCTCCACCTGCTCCGCTCGGAGCTTCTGCTGGACCTGCTGCTCCAACTCCAACCCCCTCAGCTTTCTCTCTTCTTCGTTCGCTTTTTCCTTTCAGTGCACTGGCTTATATATCTTTTATAAGCTATATTTTCTTTTGTGGATCTTGTGTCATTCCAACTTTTTTATTTCCCTTTGATGTTTGTTCAATTACCGTTATTTGCATTCATAATATACATAGGCTTAAATATGAGTAAAAGTCATTATTTTCAAAGTTGGACGTAAGTGTTGGAATTATTAATGGGCATTTTTATGCAGCATCACATTCATTTTTTAGAGAAATTCAACCACTGAACCTGTGAGCTCTCCTGCTTATACAGTGCAATCCACAGATATCACTGTGAATACATTCAACGGATTATTATGAGTAATCAAAACATTGTTTCTGGAAAATGTGAATTTTCACAGCTTTGCGCACAATAAAGAAAGTTCCATTTACCTCCATTGTATTTCAGTAGTGTCAGACAACTCAAAACATATATCTCAAAAACTCTGCAAATACAACCAAAACTACGTTCACAACTTGATACCACGAGCAGCACAGTGTTTGTGTTAATGTTTTTGGGGGGAACTGACCCTTTATGCGCAACACTGAGTTGACAGCAGGACTCCATATGGTCTAAAATTTAGCCAGGCTACTTTTCAGCTGTCCTCAGAGGAAAGGCCACGTGGAAGTGTCCAGGTGGGGGGGCCGGACCAAACATCTGGAGAGGTGGAGACAAAGGAGGTGGAGAGAATATAAGGATAGAGGTGTCGGAGGGCGACTCAGCGGGGAGATGTGAGCTCCTCCGGCTCCCTGCCGAGGTTGAGTAGGCCGTGACATTTCCAATTTGCTCAAATTGATCGCCAGCCAGACCCTCTCTTCCCTGCCCTCCCCGTCTGTGGTGATCCCATGCCCAGACTGTGGCGTGTTATGATGAATGGGCTAAATGTCAAGGACTTGAAACCCAGCTCAGATCCTCCATGGCTACGCTCCATTTAGTATTCTGCCTCTCTGGCCGTGAGAGAAATTCGCCCAGGAGCTCAGGAATGTTGGTTTGTGATATTTTCTACCCAAAGAAGAGAAGGCTTATGACAAATGGTCTTAATAATGCATGTTCACGTATATATATGTTCTCTTGAACTGTTGTTTTAAACAGTTAAAGGCTTTTTCCTGTTTAGATCTGTGAGTCACAAAGCCATCAGACATGGCACAGCTCCCTCTTGAAATGCTGGGAGTTTGATGCTCTTTGGGACTGTGCTGTGGAGGTGAGTCACAGTCAAGTTGTGGCACGGCAGCGCTGAAGGCCAGAATCAGTCAATAAGGAGTTTTGCCCACACACTGATGAGAACAGTGGCAGCGGCTCAAAGAAACTCCTCCGTAGTTAGCTAGCGGGGAGATACCTGAGACAAGGTCACACTTAATTACTGAAGCGGATATCAAAGTTTGCCTTTGGAGCCCGTGTCACATTTGTTTATAGGATTAAGTCTCCAGCAAAGCACACCAAGCAAGTCTGTTTTAAGCCTGACCTTCTGAGAAGCAATGGAGTCATCCTTCCATTAGCGAGGAGGGTGGTCTGCACCTCAATTCTCCCCCCCTTCCCGTCCTTACTACATAATTTCAAATTTCTCACTTCTCAGACTCACACCTCTCTCTCTCCTCAGATCTTTTTTTCAGACAAGTGTCTGCCACAGGTATTCCTTAAAAAAATATGTATATATTCCAAAGAATATACAGCACATGCCTTTGCTCAGGATGTGATGACACTGACATTACCACCTACATCGAGATGAGTTCAAACAGAATATAAGCCAGCCAGCTCAGCAAGAATCCTCCTACATCCTAAACACTTCACCAGGAGATGAAACCGCAGGTCATGTTCTGCACAAGAGCTCATCTCTCACTGGAGATTGTGCTGTCGTTGGGGAAAGTGTACCGTATACTGTGCTGATGAGAGAATATGAACAGAGACATGCAGTGTAGCCTTCCCATCGTTTCCTCACAGAGATG
The DNA here is from genome assembly GCF_031162955.1 of Sander vitreus. Taxonomy (NCBI): domain Eukaryota; kingdom Metazoa; phylum Chordata; class Actinopteri; order Perciformes; family Percidae; genus Sander; species Sander vitreus. The sequence goes on from NC_135872.1 coordinate 18,457,373, forward strand.
AGCAGTAATGAGGCATCTCGCTGAGGCAACCATGCATCAAAAGCAAAGTTGCATTCATAGACGCTGCTGTTTTTGCTCACCAGTTGTGTCAACGCAAAGGTGCTGCTTTCCATACTTGTGAAATTCACTTGACTTGCTAACTTGATTTGGGTCTTTGGCTGCTGCTGGCCCACTGCTGGAGGATACTGATCGCTCTCTCTCTGTCTTCCTGTATGGTGAATAGAAAAAAACTAACACAATCAGTTGGTTTGGAGAGGAGGGTAAAGTGGTTGCACTCTGTGTCATCATCTGAGAGAACAATTGTGGTTTATATCAAAGCCAGGGGCCAGACAAAAGGTCTCACTGAGGGGATTCTTCAATTCAGACCTGCTATATGGTCTATTCTGTCTCAGTAAGAGTCAGTACCTCTGTGTTATTGTAAGGGTTATATGAATTCAGTTTAAATGGAACTGTCAAATTGCATTTTCAAATGCAGAGTTGGTTTGGACATCCAGGAGTTTCTTCCTGTGCAGCAGCTTTAGTCAAATGATGAAAAAAGGAAGCCGGACTGAGCAGAAATAGTTTGAAACTAATGATAAATTAGGAACTGTTCTCCACAGGGAAGGTATTTCCACTCACCAGAAATTCTCATCACACATTGCCCATTAGTGATAATTAATTGGGATTAATACGAGCGAGAGAATAATTTATCATCGCTTGCAGAATCACAACTTATTAAATGTATCAATTCATATGACCTGAGTTCCACCTTTGCTACTGCTTGGCTCTGCTTCCAATGCAGATGAATATATACATTTGAAATGCAGGAGACCGTAGTGAATATTAAGTTTAAAGGCCAAGCCCAATTTCACTTGCAATTTTAAACCGAAATTACTCCAGTCTGGGTGGTTGTGTGGTATCACAAATATAGGAGTAGAATTACTCAGACAGTTGCATTGTTGCAGTTTCAAACGTTACAGTACTTTAAAATAATCATAAAAAATCTAGGATATTTAATGGAAATGAAAAAGTCTCCATAAAGACCCATATTGTTATGAACTTAACTTCTTTGGTAAGATTCTTCCCCGTTTTTGACAGAGATCTCTTTAGGATTAGTTCTCCATTATTTCCAGTAAATGGTATTGATCCCTATTTTACCGCAGCAGTCCATCTTGATGTCACTGCAAGGTCTGTCTGAACATAGTTTTGTCACGATCTTTTCTATAATCTATTTAATGCCATACATTTAACTTGTTAAGGCAAAGTTCTTGATTGAAATGATTTTGTGGTTTGACAACACGTCTGAACCAAAAGAGTTTTATTAGATTATATTTTGTTCTATCTGGGACTTCTTTTTTTGGAATATGGAAATCTCATTATCATAAGTCATTCTGTACTTAGTCCTAAAGTAGATGTATTGGTGAGATCAGATTTGGGTTTTTTGCACCGCAGTTTTATTTAATTTTTATACTTATAATGTCTCTATTTATTCCCTCAAGATATAAATAAACTTGATATGCGTTGAATAGTGATAAAGAGTGGGAGAGACCGAAAAAAGGGAGCACACAAGATGACAAGAGAGGGCATCGGCGAGAATAGACACAAACAGAAATCAATTAGGGAAAAAAGACCAAACTGCTTACCTTGAGTAGCCTACTGATGACCTACTTTAGTGTATAACATATCAACTGAGAGGAATGGGGACTGCAAGACAGACAAAAATACCTTATAATGTAGTACCATGTAACATTTTAGAATTATTATTCAGATTTTAGCCAATTTACATTGTTTTCACACTGCCCACTAGCATATAGCATCCATGGCTCGCTGTGGGTCCACTGCCTGGAGGTTGGACAGTACAGTGCTGCAAGATGTTAAAATATTTGGAACCATGTGTGTGCGTGGGTGCATGTGTGCGTGCTGACATGTATGTGTTGTCTCTCTCCCTCATGCAGGAACTCTAAACGCCCTTCTAAAACAGAAGGGCCAAACGACCTCCGAAGGTCCCGCGTGGTCGCTAAATGGAAACCAAGGTGACCGCTGGAAGCAGGCAAAAGTAAGCATCCATCCGACAGCATCCTTCCAGGTAAGACCAAAAAATTCAATCAATCCAATATGCGGCAGCATTGCTCTTGTTGCCCTCTATTTTCTTTTCTGACTGTGTTTGCATGTTAAAGTATTAGCTCCCTTGGGGGCGGCATACTGATGTAGCACTTCACAAGCTGTGATATTAAGCAGAGAAGTGGACATTGTTTGCTATTGAGAAAGCAGTATCACTCCATCAGGACGCCTACTCTAAATAGAACTGCAATATTCTCTATAATTTTACGACTGCATTTGTGGAAAGTAATTAAAGTTTCAGCTGCACTTCTGTGTCTTTTTTTATTGTCTTTTATACTTGGAACTGCTCCAACACCACACACGTTCTTAATTTAAAATTTTTGTGAGATTAAAAACTGAATCATACACTTGCCACCTGCAGTTATTTTTCATAAGGTGCAATTTAGCTAAATTACACTGTGTACTTCCTTTAAAAGCAGTGCTAATTTTCTTATTTTTTTGTGGTCTACCAAGGCTGAACATATAATCTGACAAACATGTTTTTCTCTCTGTAGGTGGTACTCGAAGGTATCCGGGGACCAGGCATCGAGGGAGACATCGCCATCGATGATGTCACGCTGGAGGAAGGGGAGTGTCGAGACCCACCGCCCAGTGAGTAGCACCATGTTTCCGCCTCCTCCACCCCTTCTTATCTGAGCTCCAGCTTCTCGCTCTGCCTCATTGGACAAGGTTGAATTTACGAGAGGGGATCTAATCTTAGACAGTTGCCAGCATTGAACCCACCAATTCGTTGGGAGAACACGGTTGCCATAACAACAGTGTTGTAATCACATGAATGATAGCCACGCTGGCTGAGTGGAGCGCTGTACTTGTGCTGCAGGACCACACAGAAGGTAAAAACAGCAAACAGGACACAGAACATGGCCTCCAGTTGACATGGTGATATTGGTAGGTAGACAAATGCTGCTCCTTTAATTTCATTCACGTTTTTATATTTGGAGGGACATTATTTCAAAAAGCTTCTCAAACAGAGGCATCCCTTTAACATGCCATAGATGAATCAGGGTAATCTGTTGGCATTTTCCACGTCATTGCTTGAAAATAACCAGGCTTCTAAAAGAGAATCCAGCGATCCTGGTCGTATTCTTTTTATTACTGCAAGATTATTATAAAGTTATTTCAAAGTTATATTTCATTCGGTTCCATTGGGATTCAAAGTGACAGCATTACCTAATTTGGAGTTATAGGAGTGGTCGCCCAGGCTGAGGACAGAGTAATGCCAATAATTATGCATTTCAATCTCACATGATGAATCTCACATGACTTTATGTGATGTAAGAGGGACAAATAGAGAACTAGCTCATGAGGGCTGATTGAATGAGTGACTTCTGACTGATGAAGAAGGTTCAGAGTAGCTGTTTTAGGATTGGATCATGCAGGTCAGTTGTGCCTTAAAGCAACAGTACGACATTTTGGGGGATAAAAGTATTTGCTGTCTTGCCGAGAGTTAGATGAGAAGATTGATACCACTCTCACTATGCCTTCCAACACAGTTGTTCTCTTTTTGTTTCTGGGGGTGTGTTTGTGTTTCATTCTTTGGAGAATATAAAATCAATTGCTACCATTAATTTCTGTTTCTTTTATTCTTCCCTTGCAGATCTCAGCTCCGAGGCTCCGCCCACATGCTCCCATATATGGCTGCTATGCATCACCTTGGTGATGACCCTCCTGGAAGGTCAGAGGTGACCCTTCTCTCCGTCATCTCAGAGGCGAATATTCAGACCCACCGTCTGTGAACTATACCCTCGGCATCCAATCACCAAAGATACATGCATCCTGAAAGCAGCAGGGGTCCTCTGACAGACCACAGAGGGACCGGAATTAATGAAAGAGAGAAAAAATCATGATAAAAAAAGTTACACAAAAAGTAATAAAGAAGATGCGCTAATTTTTTTAAAGAGACCTCTTTTACAGAAAACACTCCTCGGTGCAGGACTCTGGACATCTTTACGAGCACAAAGACAGGCGTGCGATGAGTAAGCCTGGACTTTGGCGAAAGAGTTCACAAGTGTCGAGGGGAGGACAGTTTGTAAAGCACAAGAACAATTTTATGAAGTTATGAAAATATCTTTAGAAGGCGGCGGAATATAGACACTGCTGACTTTTTGAATAGGAAATAACAATTTCCTCCTTACAAATACATGGAATCAGACCTTTCTCTGTGTATCTTTATCTTCATTGTTTCGCACCAGATGCCAATCACCGACACTTTTTTTTCACTCCAGCCTCACGTCACACCTTGACATTTCTTTATCTGCTCGGTGCTGTACTGTAGGAAAACAAGGACTCTGGCAACATTAGTTCTGTCTGCGTACTCCCCTGTAGCTGCCTATGTATCTCTTAACACTGTGCTCACGAGGCCAAGTGGCCAACTGACGGTATGGTGGCAGAACATTGAATGCAGAAGAATCAGCGGAGGTGCAGACAGCTGGACTGGAGGTTCGGGGAGAGAAGTCGAAGCTCAGGAGCTGAAATGAGAGGGAGAGGTGGAAAGAGAGCAGAGAGGGGGGTGTTGAGGGGAGGAAGAGTGGAGGGAGAGGAGGAACAGGCAGAGAGTAGAGAATGGTCCAATTAGTGAGGCCTGACTCGAATATTCAGTCAGCGGTCTGCCTGTGGAACAGAAGCCACTTTACTTTCTGCCATGAAACAAAGTGCCTTCAGATTACAAACCGAATCGTGAGCCTGGGTGTTAATCAACATCGAACACATCTTTGTTCATGTTTCCTCTGATGGGCTATTTTCTACATGTTTCTTTTGCCCCACAAGTGCTGACGGGAGCGCATGCGTGTTCAGAGGGAGTATGGGGTTGTGCTCCACCCGGATAAACTCCTGATGGGACAGTTGCCTGTGTGTGTGTGTGTGTGTGTGTGTGTGTGTGTGTGTGTGTGTGTGTGTGTGCGTGCGCGCGTGTGCGTGCGTGTTCGTTTGTGCGCCTATGCCTATGCCTACGCATAGTTCAATGTGAGGGCAGCTGAACAGGCACTGCTGGCAGACCAGGTTTGGAAACAATTTGGATAAAAACAACGGCAACAGTGAAATTGAGGCTCTGGATCTTTTTTTTTTTTTTTGCAGAAAGAAAAGATCATACAGGAGGATAGAGACACTTTGTCGAATGAATAACCCACTCTCTCTTCCCATAATTTTCCTTCCCTGCGGGCGAGCATTTTTTTAACAAAAGAACAACTGCTGAATAAAACATTGCGTTGTACAGGGAGGAGAGTAGGAACTTTGGGACTGCAGGCTCTTCATTAGGGTGATCCGCCTCGCCCCTATCCTCCACCATTTATATGGAACAATATGAGAATAAAAGATAATAATGACCATAATAATAGTCATGATATTTTATTACTCTAGCGAGAATGTTTCTCTGCTTTTACACAAACTGTGAAGATTGACTGTGGAAGATCTACCTGAGACCATAACCTTAACCAGCGGGGTTTTTAAAAAATGTATTGTAAAAAAGAGAAAATAAGAAAATGAAAAATTCCGTTCATTGTTGGTTATGACAAATGTTTTGAGGACTTGTGTCTTGTTTCTTATTTTTCTGTTGAAGATGACTTAACTTGCTTTCTCTTCTTGTTGTCTCCCTTTGCATTGCTTAAGTATCCAAGCTGATGGACGCATAAGAAGTAAACCAATTTGGTAACTGTAAAACTTGTAAATGTTAAAGAAGCTCTATTCAAAGGTTTATGATAAATGTTTTATGTTGGAGTACAGGAAGCACAACATACAGTTTAAGGTCTCCACATATAAAATCCATTTTATATTTCTCTGCACATACATGACCTACTCCTTCCAACACAAGTCCACGTTTAACAGCAAACTGATCATTTTTTACTCGTTACATTCATATTTATAGTGCAACCAGAAAACTAAAGGGCACAAAGGGAACCCAATCAAGAGTATAAATGAAGTCTTCATGAATGCAGACTGGTTCAGTTTGGTGTTGTGGTTGTTCAGCATATGTAGCCTCTTCTGTAGAAGCCTAGGAAGGTTGGTCCGAGTGGGTCATGTACATGTGTGAGCATAAAGCTGTGTACAATAGGTGTGATAAGAAACTGATACATGTAAAGAAGATAAATATGTTAAGCAAAACAGAGCAGAATGATGAGCATTTCAGGGCATCCTTATAATACCATTACGGTCTGTATGATGTTATTACAGAGCGATAATCACAGCTATTATCTGCTATTCATTTTGTTGTTTGTATTTCCATAAGGCCCAGATCACAATGAATGTAAATGGAGTTCTTTTCTTACAGTCTTACTAGATGTAATGTTTTACTAAAACACATGTTTTGTTGTGTGCTTTTGATGATGAGAACTTTCAGACTTTCATAGGTTGTTTTGGACACGTCAAGAACATAAACATCTTCGCCTGACTTTGACACAGACTTTGACACAGTTTCCAAAAATACAAGCTCAGATAAAATATCCATTAGCTAGTTGTGATATCCTCCTGTAAGGAAGTAATGAAAAGTGCCCCGTGCAGTCGTCACTCTTATGGTATGGATGGCTATGAGTTCCTTAAGATGTTTTGGTAACTGTTCCTTTGGTAACTGTTCCCACCCTGAGCACCTGGCCGATTCTCATGTAATAGCAGCTTCACCTCCAAGTACATGAATGATTGAAAATGGCAGCTTGATTTAAATGAAAGAATGCCTTTGCTATCACTAGTGTTGAGGTCAAAAGTTTTAAAGAAATAGTTTGATATTTTGGGAAATGAGCTCATTTGCTAGCTGCAGGCCTATATTTACTATACAGACATGAGAGTGGTATCAATCTTCTAATCTTACTCTCAGCAAAAAAGCGTACTTCCCCAAAATGTCCAACTTTTACTTTAAAAAATAAATAAATTTGAACTGCGTATTCGCCATACTGTGAAGTTAGTTTTGTGTATGTTGGCATTATATCAGCATTAGCCTCTTAAAAAACTATAGCAGACCTGATTTTTATCCTACTGTTGTGGTGTAAATTCTGAGTACATTCATGCAAAATTGCTTCCATGGTATTACAGCTCCCACCATATCCTTTATTTCCATTTCTGTGCAATTTTACACCATGTGTCAGCCTCTGCCCTTTGTGTATACGAGAGATGTGAGTAGCTTGCACACTCAGCTCTGTTCTATTTATTGATAAAAGTCCTCTAAGCTACTTCAAAGTACAATTGAAGCAGATTAACAGTTTTTGAATATGTAAACAGTGTTGTGTTTACTTACTTTATTTTGATGATTAGAGGCTTCTGTAGTAGTGGAAGGTGTGAAGTGTTCATAAACTAACGAGGTGAAATTGTTTTGATGTATTAGTAGCTTGTGTGTGTGTGATGATGATTTGAGATCCTTTGGGCTTTATTTCAGTAGTGATTCTTTTGCTATCGTTGTCAGTGTGTGTGTGTGTGTGTGTGTGTGTGTGTGTGTGTGCGTGCGTGCGTGCGTGTGTGTGCGTGCGTGCGTGCGTGCGTGCTTGCGGTATTAGATTCATTAGACACTCGTGCAAGGGTTTGCAGTTGTGGTGATAGTGAAGTTTAAAGGAACACGCCGACTTATTGGGACTTTAGCTTTATCCCCCAGAGTTAGATAAGTCCATTCATACCCTTCTCTTCTCCGTGCGTGTCGTAACTCTGTCTGACGCACCCACCGCTAGCCTAGCTTAGCACAGATCCTGGAGGTAACCGGCTCCATCTAGACTACTGCTCCAAATAAGTGACAAAATAACGCCAACATATTCCTGTTTACATGTTGTGATTTGTATAGTCACAGGGTGTACAAATAACAAGGTCATATGAGACTGAGATATCATAAGCACTGCTGCTTCTGCTACTTGGGCGGAGTGATTTGCTCACAGCACCTGAGAAGCCCCGTGGTGAGGAGCAGAGAGTAACAACGGTGCTTTTCAGGTGTTGCGCTAATCACTCCGCCCAAGTAGCAGTGCTTCGCCGTCTGAGAATATAGTTCCCAGTATGTATACAGTTAGAAGATGGCTGTGTTTCATGTGACCATGGTATTTGTACACGCTGTGACTATACGAATCAAAACATGTAAATAGGAAAATGTTGGCGTTATTTTGTCACTTATTGGGAGCAGTAGGCTAGACCATTGAATTCAGTTAACAAAAAAAAAGCTGAAGTACCAAACAACCTGTGGTTTTGACAAATACTAAACATTATAAATGAGGTGTTTGGGTCAGTTGTATTGCATTGCATTACATCGTACTGGGCGCAGTATACACTAGAAATTGGTCTTTCCTTCGTAACAGTGCTGAAAACAAACGATAAGTCGATCGTTATTGCATGGGAAAAGGCAATAGCCATTTGGTAGGTGGGAGGAGGGAAGCATGTCTGCAGTACAGTTTACAGAGACAGAAACAGTTTTCCCTTCTAAAATGCAGTTTCACCTTCCCTGCTGAGAAAATGAAACATTCGACTTGCTACGTTTGTGTAACATAAATTGTACATGTTTGTCTTAATTGAAGTGAGAAGGAAATAACGTTGGATATGATAAGTACCACGGAAACAAACAAGGACTTTTTTAATGCCGTTCCATCCTAGATGAAAATCTGTTATTTCTTTTGTGCATTGACAAATACACAAAGGAATTATACAGCTGTGCATGAATGTACCCGGTGCTTACATTAATACCATGAAAATGGAGCTACTGTAGCATTAAAGGATGTGGTCTGTCAGGGTTTGTGCAGGCTGCAGATTGAACATAATTGCTGCAACATGCAGTGTGCTGAAACTATTTCCCAGGTTCTTTGGTAAATGTGATTAAACCTATCCAAGTGAGTAAAACCATGACCAGTTGCTCTGTGAGAAAATGTCATTTAAAACAAAGTATTGCCTTAATTCCTAGAAAGTGCATACCTTGTAATATTAAAAACTACAAGAAGAAAAGAAATAGCATGAAGTCCAGTTATGTTGCTGAACTCAGGCAGTTTCCAGAAGTAATGTATTTTCTTGAAATTCAGCTGCAATTTTCACATTTTACCTACTTAGTTACAGCTATAATTACCTGGAAATGTATTATTCTTACCATGTATTTAAATATGTGTTTAATGTTAAACGGAGTGCTTCGAGGGTCTCTAAAAGGAACAGTACCAACATTTCTTTCTGAGTGGAAATGTTCTCATTTTCTGTTCAACCTAAGAAGGGCTTTGTCACATTGTGCCATTCATTGCGCTATTTTAGCTCCCCAAATAACCATTCCGTTCCACTAGCATGATATAATTATATCTGGTAGCCCTAATTATCACTATACACACCATGCTTTCGTGGTACATATTCAGGAATGAGAATTAGTGCCAACAGTGGGGCGGGGGGGCTTTGTGGTTAGGCACGACCACCACCGACAGATTTGGCAGTAAGTGAGTCATATGAGGGACTTGAACAGGAACAAAATGTCCACTGTGTAGTATGTGATTTCAAGAGTAAAATTGCCATCTTAATGCGGTGAGTTTCTTTTATTTTCACACGGTGGCTAGGCAGTAGTGAGTGACTTCACGACAGGAGGCTGACTGCAGTCTCACTAAATAACTGGAAGTCGTAGACACATTTCAGAGATCTCATTTTGCTCTGTCAGGGAAGAAGCAGTATGTCGCTATTTGATGGCATGGCTGCACAGTGTGACAACTTTACCAGTGGGGGAAAAAACTGCCACCTTTTGGTATCTTATTGTCTCTGGTGTTGGAGTGAATCACGCTACTTCTCGATGGAATCACAGGCCAGGCGGGAGCAACAGGACTGCTGGCACAGACTCCATTTTTACTTGTCCAGTTATTTACCATCAGTGCAGCAGGAGGACAAAATGAAGAGGTTTGCCACAGTCGAAACCCCCCCCCCCCACAAAGACCCCTGGATATAATGAGATTTGATGCTGTAATTTCAAGGTTGTTGAAAAAGCAGTGTTTCAGTGATGTTATTTATCTTGTTCTGTGCCGACACCCTGTAATGATGACCTGTCACTCTTCTCTGTTTTGTGCTCAATATTTATATATGATCAGGCTTCTTTTTCACTGTATTTCTTTGGATTATCACCCATTTTTTGTGCCATACCTGCAACTAATGAAAAAATAAAGAAAAGGAATATTTTATGGGCTGTGTTAAATACTTTTTTCCATTATACAGTATGAGACTAGAACGTAATAAAGTGCAACAGAATAGAACATATTGTCCCATATTACAAGCTTAGTGCTTAAACACAAATCCTCTTGTTTCTGTGGCTTGCCTGTACTTGACACCTCTGTCCTCGTAGTTTTTCAAAGAGAAAGCCAAGTTATTCCCATAGAGAGCACCTGTCTCACACTCAAAGGGCTGGAAACAAAAGCTTTTGTGTTGTGCAAATTGTTCTTTTGACAGAACTCCCCAGGTTGTGGTTCTTCTGAGGAGCTAGCATGCTTGCTTTCCTCTCAGAGTTGATAGCATGTGAGTGATTGAGGCGAGAAAAGGACATCTGAGGGAAAATAGGAATAACAATGGTGTGCTTGAGGGGCTTGAAAGTCATCCAAAGGTTGGCCAGCAGGGGCCTCCCGACTGGGGTAAGCTTATAGAGGGTAAGCTACTGTACAGTGCACAGCCTGGAATGATTTTTCTTTAGGCCACCTCTTTAATATGCTAAACATACAAGAAAACCAACAAACTTTTCATTTTTTAGTTTTGAATAATCACAAGGTCAGAAAAATGGTATGATGCAAACTCAGACAATAACATGGAATTTTAAGGTTGCCTGTAGAGTTTATGTACGCTATGAACAGGTGGCAGTAGCGTGTCAAGAAACAAACCAACAAAGGCAGTGAAGAAGACTATGTGCTGTTAAGCGTGGATGTAAACATTGTAAGATTTAAACTTTCAAGAAAAATTGGCTTTACAAATGTTTTATGAGAAAGGAAATGCATTCAACATGTCTGTTTGACCTCACGGGTACAGACATTGCGGTTTGGTGAGTAATGCTGAATGTAAACAAACGTTTGCACAAAATCTTCACAGGGCACCTTTACATGCTAGCTAAGCTAATGCTTTCATGCTGTAAAATCACAAATTGTCGTTTTTACATTTCTGTTTTTTGTACGGATTAAACAAACAAGAACCACCATGTAAACAGATAAGATTGAGTTTTTTATTTATTTTTTTAACTTGGCTGTTTCCTGTCAGCTAGCTGCTTCCAGTCTTAATGCTGAAAAAGCAAATAAGCATGCTTTTGTATTTCCCAAAATATTAAAGTGTTTCATAACTATAAAGATATTCTACAAATATGAAAAGGTTATTAAAAGACTAGGCTGAAATTTGCTGTTTATACAGTACTGACAAATACAGTAATGCATGTCAGGATGATCTGTTAACACTGTTTTGGCTTCTTGAACACAACAAGGCCTTGCTGTAGGGCCATGGCTGTGTCCATACTTCTGAAAGGCAAGTTTTTTTTTACTGAGAGTGGTTACTGCCTGTTGTGTTGTTTTTCAGCCCTGTACCCTGAGGGAACAGCAGGAGAGTTTTCTTGTTTTATGAGATGCAGATTTTGCCATCAGTCTCCCTTTAGCCTCAGGGCTTTCCTGAGGCTGTCCACCGATTAATGTAATGCTATGGCTGTGTGTGTTTCTGTAGGATGTTTGTTGCGTGCAACATCCTCACTTGACAAAACTTGTTACAACAATATTTTTTAGCGTTAGCAATAAGAAACACATGAAGTCATATTCTGCAGCTCTCATCTGTATCTTCAGGTTCGTTTTTACCCTGCATGGTAACAGAAGCGATGATGTAAGCCTATTTACCGATATCCAAGCGGTGATATCTTTTAAGCACATCAACACCACATTATGGAGCTTGTTCCATTACACAGATAATTACTGTGAAGGGAGTGGCTAGTGGTAACTGGAGCACTTTTATTCAAAAGGGTGTTGAGTACACAATCCAAATGTTGTTCCTCCAAACAAGGTGCTAAAAGTCATTTTACAGTGCTTTCAAGGCTCTTGAAAGTTTGCTTGTGGGTTTTATGATTTTGTTTTATCCAGCAAGCCCTCTGTGAAGCGTAACAAACCTCCTTTTTGTCCGGATAATAAGTTACTCCCATAAAAACTTCACATTGTTTCTGCGGCGGATAACCCCTGGTAGCATTTGGCCTTTAAAATCCCAAGCACTTTCAATTACCCTGCTGCATGTCCCATTCGTCCGCTCCCTTATCGTCTCCCTCGTCTGTTTCAGCCAGCCAGAGGTTGCCCTGTAGATCCGCATTAGAATGCGCACCTGGTACCTCAACCACTAAACAATGCCATTTTACATTATATTCTATTCCCATTTCTCCTTGCCATGCACCACAACAGCACTTTGTTTACAGGGCCACCACTGCTTTCTGGACGGATGGGAAAATGTCATCGAATGCTAATGGTCTCTTAATGCTCCTCTGACAGGCCTCCCCAACACCAGTCAAACAATGTCTATTCAGTTATGCCAACTTTGTCAAAGTCATTCAGGCAAACATGAGATGACCACGTCTGGGGCCACTGCAGTGTTGACACATTATCAATTACTCCTCATTTATTCACCATTGACACGTGTTGTGCTAAAACAAATTTGTGTCTGCTGAGATGATTAAAGTTGATTGCGCTCAAGAGTAAAAGTTTTTTTTTCCAATAACAGAACTAAAAAAGCCACGCAACTGGGGTTTCATTTAATTTATTAGCTGTCGCCTCAGTGCATCTTTTTTTGCAACCTACTAAGTTATTGTTTTTAAATAACATTCAAAAGTTTTCACACAAAATCAAAATCATCCGAAAAAATAAATCCAGTCAACAATATACTATATATATATATATATATATATATATATATATATATATGTATATGTATATGTATATATGTCTATAAGGCATTGCTTTGTTGTTTTCTTCATCACCTGCATCTCAAGCACAACGATGTCAGCATCTACAGAGTAACTTCGTAATTAGCAATTCTTCCATTATGAGCAGTGATTTGCCTCGCCATATACATATGAGCACCACTCACTCAACCCATGGCTTTGAGACATCTCCTTGTCCTGTCATGGATGTTGCATAAATAAATCCCTCTCATGTGCTGCCATCTGAGCCGTGTTGATGCAAAACTTCAGGCTGAATAATTTATGTGGGTGCCCTTCGAAATCCAGTGCTCGCACCGAGTGCCACCGCGCAGAACTAGGAGTTCTCATCACAGACCTGAGCCCGCTGGCATCCGCTCAGACATCTGTGTTGTGTGATAAGAGCACACATCATGGGAGGAAGACATCAGATCTTCTTTGAATTGTGGTCACTAGATAGTTATGTAAAGGCAAAGCCTAAACAGCACAGTGGTCACCTTCTTCCACTGCGCTGTTCATGCACTCTTGCTTCAGCTCTAAGGGGATTACTTACTGCAGTACTGAGTTCTGCTTTGCTAATGCACAGATCCAAAGCACTTCCACAAAGCATACTGCCTGATAGTTTTATCCTTGCAGGTAATTAAACAATGAATGAAGAGATTCTGAACATCTGCTGATTTGCTGCCTAATTCAATTATGATGACAATGAGTGTCACCCTGTATCGCAACTCCCACATTTCTGTATTGTAAGACTGTCTCGTATATAAAATGGATTACCTCCAGGGGTGGTTTTACATGTAGTTCCTTCATGGGTACAGCATGACCTGCTTCAGCAGAACACAAAGTTTCTCAGAGTTGGTGAGCACTTTTCTTTATATGCGACAAAAAAAATCTGTTAACTTACATTTATTCTTATGTTGTTGATCATCGCGACACAATCCTAATGAGACATCTAATTCCGCTTCTGCGGGTAAATATTCCCATCAGCATTTGTAAGCAGAGCGTTCTCTTTGTCATATTTTTTGTGTTCTCAATGTATAGGGTTCTTGCTAAGTGATTTAGCAATGAATTGGTAAGGCATAAGGATAAAGACAATGCCTCTCCTCATCATCCCACATCACGTTGACATTAATTTATTTCTGGATCATTTCTCAAAGAGCTAATTGACAAAAAATTATTTCATAAGCTTTGTTTACTGCTAAGCTATGAGTATAATGCGTATGAGCTAGCTAGATAATGATTACTGCTGCTGTGCATATCAAGTAGGTGATTCATTTGCTCAGTATGAATTGTTTGTTTATCCGAGCAGCGTCTCGGCCTGTGAGATCTTTTCATTACTGTTAAAGTTGCTGATACAGATCAAAAGAGCGTAAATCTCCGCTTGTATGTCTTCCATGTGCCAGAGAGGAAGTAACTGAACCTTAAACTTGTCGGATTCCTCCGACTCCACTGCCATCTCAGACAGTGCGTTAACATTATGAGTAAGATTGCAAGCAAGGTTGTTCATCATGTGAGCGAGCCCCACCCAGGCCCTTCTCCGCCCACCAGATGAGCTGCTCGCTTTCTTGTTCTCTGATAGAGTGCGGAGTGTGGAGAGCAGTCATCAGATGTATTTTGCATCACCCCACAGGACAGAATGGGCGTGATGACACGGGTGACCTTTGGATCATCTATCTGCGCTGACGTCTCTCTCATAGAATAAAAAATGTTGCATTAGCACAAATTACCTTTTCTCATCCTCACGTCCTGATTACACCATGCCACGAGGATCCACCCCCACTGCTCCCTTATCTCACTGCTCTTATGAGAGCTCACACCATTTAATATCAGCCCAGAAATTATAATTTGAATGCCCTGCTCGGAGCATCGCATCAAATGATCTCATTTTTTGATTTGACCCAGAATGTGGGGATTGTTTTCCTTCAATTTTACTGAAGCAGTTTTACTGAACACCGCGGAGGTCCTGAGGGGATGGCACATTTCGCACGACAATGCCCCATTAAACTAAAGTAAGTCAAGCAACATGACAAAGGAAATCATTTTCAATTTACACTCCTTGAGTCAGCATTAAAATAAGTGATGCTATGACACAAAGTGATGAAATTGGATTGTACATCAGATCACCCTGATTGTGTAAAATGTGTAAAAGGTAAGTATTTGGGAAATTATAAATGAATGAATGCAAGCAGGAGCAGTGCCAGTTGTTTCATCACTGTAACCATGTCTCACAAAGCTTCATATTTAAACCTGCAATTCACATTACACATAGTTATTTGATCCATTGTTAATATAAGAATATTGATCAAAGTAGCTTTAAAAAAAAAGCAATTTTATGCTCAAAAAAGAGAAATATACCCACAGGATTGTCTTTTTTTCAAATAAAACCACTACTGTCAAAAAACCTGTTAGAATGTCTAAAGAATATAACTGCTGAAATTGGGCAAGTATGTGAAACTCCAATCCATAATTTCCATCTCCTCTTTTCATCTGTGCACACCAATTGTGGTTTGATGTCACACAAGTGTCCTTAAAAGGACAGGACACTGGCACAGAGTACCTCTCAGCATGACGACAGACAAGTTAGACCAAGCAATTATCTCCTTCTATTTTTCTGCCGTAACAGACAGACAGACACACAGACAGATGTAACAATCCCCCATCCCTCAGGAACAAGATACCTTTCAAGTGTTTGCATATTTCACTGGGTGGCTGAGCCTTCATCTGTATGTGAGTTGACTGTAAATCATTTGAAAAATGTACCGTTGCCAAGTCTGACAAGTTCTTCTGATCCCTGGTTCCGCTTAACAGGTTGTGGTTCTTCGATTCTTTGACAAAATCTGCCCCACAGCATCGTAAACTAGTTTTCACCTCGACAAAATCCTGTCAGGAAATTCAATTGCTTTTATTTTATTTATTTTTGTCATGGTTGCTGTGGAACTGTGCTGGGATGCTAACTATGTGGCACGTGTTTAATGTGAAATGATATATATCAAGCTGGTGACATGGATTTGAAATCTGCCTTCTTTTGTGTCATGCCGCGGGACATGGCATTCGCTTTGTTTTGGCCAGAAAGACACGACTTAGTTCACTGCAGCTGCAGCGATTTCATTTTGTCATGTCTTGTGGAGAACAAAGCCGACACCCTGTGCCAGCTTTTCTCCCAGAGGACTAAACCTTCTGCTGGGTGAGGAAAAACAACAAGGAAGACAGTATCCCAGAATCATCATTTCATTTTCATTTCTTTAGTGCACACAACTTTGTTAAGCCAAAGTTGTCATACAATATCAATACTCTTGGAAATGTATTTATGTTAAGACATGAAAGCGTGGCTTGAGAATGGCGTCTGTCTGACGGTTAGTCCACCACTGTGGATGGATTAATATGAAGTTTTTTACATTCATGATCTCGAGAGGAGAAGTCTACTGACTTTTTCTCTAGTAGATGGGGTGACAAAATTTGGTGCAGATATCCATGGCATGGACCCCAGACAATTGAGCCACCATGAGGTTGTTTAAAGTAAAATATCTCTGTAACTTTAGGATGGATTGTAATAATTGTTTTGATCCACAACTTTTCATCTAGCTATCATCACAGTTGGAATTCTTCCAATAATTTGGTTTATTTGAATTTTAAATACCTGCAAAATTGCAATCCCAGTTGCAGCTGTACTTTGTGTTTAGTGCAAATGTTAGAATGCTAATGTAACTAGGGCTGTAGAGTGCATGATTCCACAAATATCCACAGATTTGAATGGCTAATGAGTGCCCACTCATTAGCATGTTAGCATTGTAAGCATTTAGCTTAGTTAACCCTGTGCATAAGTACAGCCTAACAGAGCCGCTAGTATGATTGCAGACTCTTAGTCTTCACTAATTACCTCTCTTTGTTATTCTTGTTCCTATATCAATTACTTTTATAAAGTTATTAGTCCCCTTTAACTTTGTGTTTACTGCAAACTTTGCCGTTATTAATTTTCCTTATATTGACAGTCTGTGGAATGCAGCCAAGTGTGAAATTTTAATTGTGTGCTGAGATCCATCTCCAGGCCCCTGGGGTAAGAGGTGGAGATGTAGCTCTGGTTCAGTGAGGTTTTCACTGCCTGGAGTGTCTATTGATCAGGAGAGCACTGTAAATAGTGGGACATGTGGATAGACACGGCAACCCCTTGCTCTGCTGCTTTAAGCAAACACTGCCTCACTTTTTGAAAAATAAAGTATTTCTCTTTTTCTTTTTTCACTGATAGTGCTCAGATAGATTATTGAAAATCACGGTTCACTAAGGGGGAAACCAGGGATCATTTAAAACCAAGAACAAAGGAGGGGGAAAAAAACGAGTGGGCGGAAGGCAGTGTACCATAGCTGGTTCTCTCACTTAAGAGAAAACTATTCTTCCTCTAAAGGAATTAATCCTTGTATTGTACTGGAAATTCATCCTGAATGAGCTACGCTTAACCAAATTCAGGGAAAGTAGTCTGGTCTGATAGATTTGCGTCGTCATTAGTGGGCGCTCGAGAATTTACAAAGACACAGAAAAGCACTTGGAATTCCATTTTGCTTTCAGGAACTTAGCATGGATTTGTATTTCGGTGCGGCAGAGGGCAATCACCCGACAGCAATGAAACAACCTGAGTTTAACAAAGGTAACAGTGGTACTCTGGCTGCACTCCTTTGAGCTCTGGTGTAAACATGGAGAGACATTTTTGGTGCTCCTTGGATGCAGGTGTCCAATTATATTTCACACTCTTGTGAAGGTGCACTGAGAGGCTGCAAGGGGTGGAGTGGTCCTAGCTCACTTTACTGCCCCTCAGTAGAGCTGGTGGGGGGGGGGGCAGAGAAAAATAATGAAAAGAAGAATAGAACAGAATCATATTTTTGATTTCAGTTTAACAATCTCAGTCAAAGAAAAGCATGATTCACTTTCGTTCATCTTACACAAATGTATGTAAACTCAACATCTCTGGCCTTAAGCAGCAAGCTTCTCTCCATCAGCGGTAACCTTTGACCACTGAGGCCAACCTCAATGCACTTTGTTTGGATTGTCAACAGTGGAGCCTTCTTACAGATCAAAAGGCCATTGCTGAGACACTTTGCTGTCTCCTGGACAACAGGGGAAGTATTCCTGAGTGCTGCAGAGTCGGGTTATGAGAGGTTGGCGGTACTGGGTGAGGGCAGGGGTCAACTCTGCAGTGTGAGGTGCATTTATAAGCATTTGATGTGAGCTTGCAGAGACTCAGAGGTTTGTTCCATTTGTTTACAGCTTGTACACATTTTCCGGTCCAGATGATTTGAGATCCTTTGGGCTTTATTTCAGTAGTGATTCTTTTGCTATCGTTGTGTGTGTGTGTGTGTGTGTGTGTGTGTGTGTGTGTGTGTGTGTGTGTGTTGCTGAGAAGGAAGATGTTGGTGGGTGGAGAGAGGATTTCAGATATTTTGGTACTGTAGGTGCTTAAACCTGTTCCAAAGAGTTTTCTTAAAATCAATAAGGAGCTCTGCTA
Source organism: Sander vitreus (assembly GCF_031162955.1). NCBI lineage: Eukaryota > Metazoa > Chordata > Actinopteri > Perciformes > Percidae > Sander > Sander vitreus. Next base: position 18,475,789 of record NC_135872.1, read on the forward strand.
GAGCATGGCTCGATTTGTTTTTGATATTTCTGTTTTTGTTTGTTTCTCTGCAGAACACATTAGCACAGAGGGAAATGGTGACTTTGTTTCGTTTTGTTTGCTCTCACTGCTGAATTCTGGGATGTCCTTAGGAGCACAATATAATCTGAAGGGGCCAGTCCTTGAGATAAATTGGCTCATACGGACCAATGCTGGGAGTATATCACCAAAATAAATGCGTCTCCAACACCAGCACAGTGACAGGTCCAATCCCAACTATGCTTTAAGGCTCCAGCAAAGGTGACAGGACTGGCAATCAAATACACCCCCATCACCTACACTGAATTCAAACAAGATTGTCCTATTTGGAAGCCTAGAGTGAAGCTTTTATCCAACATGAAAAAAATACAAGTACAAAATGCAATAAACAGTTTTTTTTTAATTTATTTTATAAAGAAAAGCCACATCGTTCCTAGAATTTAAATGGAGAATTTAAGTATCAAATACTTGCTTAGGCAGCTGGTAGAATTGTAAACCTGACATATAAATAAATAATAAATGCTCTGAATAAATCTTTTGAGTTCAACCGCATGATGAAGTAAGAAATTATAGAGATGGACCCAACACGAAGTACAATGATGACAGTTAATAGAGAAAATGCTGGTTGTTCAGTTTGTAGAGAATTCATAATCAGCAGATGGCAGCTTGAGAGGTCAGTGTAGGCAAAACAATAGATTTTAAGTGGACAACATAAAAACATTCCAAGAGGGGTAAAACTGTTCCAAAAGTGTAATTGACCATTTGCTAAACCCCTCCACAAGCAGCCATTGGCCAATCATAGCCTTAGCAAACCTTAACTAAGCACGGCAGGCCTGACCAGCTTTAGATTCTGTGGTATTTCACCTCTGTGTCGAAGCTTGTCCTCGATGCGATCAGAGTTTAGGGCAACATTAGCAGCTCTATCCTAGTCATGATTGTATTTTAGGAAGATTATTCTCCAGCAACACCAGCAAAACACTACCTGAGATATTAATATGTTTGCCAAACACATCGGTTAGTCCTCATCTTAAAGGCTTTTTTTGTTGTTGTAGCGCAGTGGTGACCCCTCAGGGGAGGCAGCAAAGATCAGAGGGGGTGCGCAAGTCTTTATCTGGTTTGAGGTTGAGGTAAAAAAAATATATATTTGCACGTTAAACAAATTATGATAATACACTAGAATATATAATGTATACAAAAGTCTGTATAAAAACTATATATTTTTGTTCTCGCTTAAAATTGTAGGCAGGCTACTTAGTAGGCCAAACCTCCGGGACCTCTCAACCTGTGACCCTTGCTGTCATCAGGTCTGCTGCTAGCTGCTATCATCCTCGTTTTTCCTGCCGCCACGGCATCACTATTTTATGAATGAAACATGGCGGAGAAACGTAAAAGTGCTGATAACTCCTCTGTATCAAAAAAGAAAGTAAGGCTCTATCTCAAGAGTTACCTCAACTTCGGTTTTGGAGGGGGGGCTCAGCTTTTCTTAGACATAAGTAGGGGGGGGCGCCAAGGAAAAAAGGTTGGGAACCACTGTTGTAGCGAATCATCCCTGTTTTCTTTTCTCCCAGGGTATTTTTTAAGTTCAAATTGCAAACGAATAAAGGGATAATGGCAATGCAGTTTGAATGGTAAAACATCTGTGGAGATTTTGAATGTGTAAAGAAAAACAAAACAAAAAACAATCTTGCCCGCAAATTTGAGGACAGAGTATAACATCAGTAGGCTAATAAGCTGAAGGTAATGTCAGCATTTGACCTTGAGAGAGATAACATGCTAAGAACATAAAACCCTTTAAAATGTCTCGTTAATGTGTCATATTAAAAGGGTTGTATTCTGGGTAACATAGGACCCTAGGAACATACTGCTGTATACGCTCCCTTTATATCAACTGGTTAACATGTTGACTTCTTGCCTCAGACATGCAGCTTTAGCCTCAGTTTTTTTAGCACAGTAACATGTATAGCCAACAAGTGCATATTTAAGACCTCTTTTACGGGGTTCTAGTTTTAAAACGATTGGCTGGGAACATTTAAAAGTCAGACGGAGACTGTGGTTAACTCATTAAGCTAATGTTAGCTTAATTAGCTAGCTAGTTACAGCTGACCAAATCGTTAGCAGCAGTTGTCATTTTACACGGCAAAATTGACTCAGTCTGCCTGTGAACTGAAGAAATGACTAAGAATTTAGAGGGATACGTATATCTGTCATTTTTACTATAAACGTGTGTGCCTTGTGAGAATGGAAAGCCTGACAGTCAGATGTACAATAGTAACAAAGGGGGCCAGGGCTTGGCAAACATTTGGAGCTTGCAAAGTCCAAACAGCTGCTGAAAAAGTATTATTGTCATTATTTCCCATTATTCTCCCTTGCCTTCTTTAGATGTAGAACAACAGGGGGATTTGTAATAGGAATACATCAAATTCAGTACACCAGACTGCCGTTGATTTTAGTATTATTTAGCACCCCAGTACTCAGAATTTCCAATTCCAGCTGCATAATTCCTGTGCTTTGTTCTTCACCGTCTAACAGAGGCATTTTCTGGAAACAGACTAATGACATTTGTGTTTCTACATAAAAGCCTGCCAAACAGAGCTTTAAATGAGACTTTATTGGAGATTTTCAGTTAACTTACAGTTAGTCAGTAAAACCAGACAGCTGTAAAAAGAGGACGTTTGTGTGATAGCACCGCTTTCATTGACCTTCCAGCAGTTGATAGAAATGGGAGGTTCTGAAATAAGACATTTAAAGTCATTCTTTCACCCAGTGACAGTATATCTTGGCTCTTATTTCTTCGCTGCCAATCAGTGTCTCAATGCTGTGCTCCAAAGCTGTCAGAGCAATTGGTTTGGCTCTCCTCTAAACTTATTTGCCTTAGGGCTACCTTTTCCTGTCCTTTCACTCCATTTACCTCTTTCATTAACCTAATCGCTCACAGTCTGATTTCCTTCCGCCTTTCCCCTTCGCTAGTCCTCTGGCCCATCCCAGAGGGGAGCATTTTGAAGGTGAGTCAGCCGATTAGTGTCCAGCTGATGTACTGTCCCCTTCCAGATACGACCTCCATTGTGTCCCACCGGACCAGCCCACTGTACAGCAGGGCAGCCGGTCAAAGTAAGGCTGGGTGATGCTTTGGAAAGAGGTGGATGACAGATGGTTGTGGAGCAGACTGTACTGATGTGGCACATGTTGTGAAACCATTCAAAAACCAGATCTCAGTTTGTTAATTTATTCTTGTTTAATCAACAGTAACACGGAAACATTCGTAGTTACCAAGAATAACTAACAAATTCATTAAATTGCAGATAATTAATGAATCGCTAATTAAAAAGTTAAATAATACATTTTGGGGCTATCTTAATGACAGATTATGCCATGATTCTCAATTAATCATTCCTGATTTACTGAGTGGAACAAAACTAACAACTGCTACGTTTTAATTCTAATTTTTTGAGTCTCCTCAAGTTAAATAAAACATCAACCTACCAAACGTATACGACAGCAACATTCACAAAAAGATTTAAATCATCATTTCCTGATTTATTCCTTGTACTGTTGTGCAGCTACACACCCATGGTACACATACCCACACAGGTTGTCACATATTTGTGCCTAATTAAACCTTCTCTGGGCTGAGTGGGTTTGTACAAACTGTGCATCATTGACGTTTCCCTTACACTCTGTTAGCTTTTGAGCAATGCAGTCTTGCAGCCACAGAGCTGCAATATTGTGGAAGGTAAAAGTGGTGTCTCTTCTAAAAACTTTATTATTTGTTTCTAGTGTGTGCAATCTTCATTATTGAATATTACATATACAACTGCTGAATGTAGTTTTTAATTGGCAACTTTTAAATGTAGGTTGAGAGTGCAGTCAGACAGGGATGGATGGGGAAAAGTTATGTCAGGTTCTCTCCAATGGCCCCACTATCTCAGCTGCCGACAGATGGTCTCCTTCAGATGTGTTACAGATTAGATGTAGAAAAACAGTGAGTCCTCTCAGAGCCAGATTAATCTTCAGGAACCCCATATGGAACACACTTTTTTATGTTTCTGGGGCTGAAGAGCTGCAAGCTGGTCATCAGAATTAGAAGTGCATGTTTCATTTGACAAAGGCTACACAGATGCACACATGCTTCCTAGATTACTGGATGATTGTGTTGCCATGGTGAAAATACATTAAACAGATGACAGGTGATTGCAGAGTGAATGCAGTACACAGAAACACAAAGAACACTTTATAAAGTTGGTAAAAAATATTTCATTTGTTTTGGGGTTTTTAAAAGGCAGGCAGACTCATTTCCTTTCTAGCAGTGGTCAAAAATAAACCTTATGCATAAAAAAAGACAAATTCAAGCACAATATAAATTTTACTCTGCACTATAATTGCAGAGTGGTGGTAGGCCTAAACTAAAGGTCATTTCATGGTGCTGGGTTGTAACTATCTTCCAATGTTTGAAATACTATTATAATACTTTTACATGCCGCCAAATGAGCTTAAATCCAGTTACTTTACATAGAAATGGGCATTTCATACTCATGTATCTTTGCCTGTTCTCAGAGAAAAATGAAGCTGTTTTTATATTGTGTTTTACCGCACATGTTGCTGCATGATAAAAACAGCTTTTTTTGAGAACAGGGTACTGTTCTGCTTTCAGAATCTGATCAAATGCACGGATCGAAAATGTTCTATTCTCTGTAATTGGATTCCAGCTCATTTGTTGGCATATAAATTGATTAACTAAAAGTGAGTTGACATTCATTCACTGATGATCCATGAGGCATCAACCAAAAAGCACGTGAACTGATAGTGACTTGATTATTCATTAATGGTAAGCAACAGGCATTCATATATATCCTGAATTAATGCATGTGTTATTAAATCAGGACAAGTCACGCATCCGTTTTACATTACTTAAGCATGTGTTTTGTACCCGTATAATAAAGTCGTATCCATTATTATTTGTGTCAGAACGGCTGCCTCAGTTTAGCCCATTCTGCCCCTCTGTCCCTCCTTTCAGCCACATTCCCACTTTCTCAGGTCCCTGCATCTCTATTAAGCTTTATTGCCATTCTTCACCTGTCCACCAGATGCTCTCTGACTTTCCTCATCCTGCTAACCGGTGTTTTATTTCCCAATCTGTTGGCTTCCTGTTGTTCTTGTTGGGTGGTGTTTTAAGTTTAGGTTCCTTAGCCATGTGTGATAGGTGGAGTTTTTTTGTTTACTTTTAACACATTCTTGTTGAAACCACAGAAGTTTAGCATGATTGTCCCTGGACTTCGTAGTATTTTAGGGAACACCAACGTCAACCTAACTGTTATCTGTTACTGCTATCTGAGGCCACTTCTTCCTTCTATTCCTCGGTAGTAGAAGGCAGAACTGTAGGACACCATACCATTTAAAGTGTGACAGGTTGTGTTACCACATCATTTATTCAAGCCCTGAGAAAATACAATAAAACTGCATCATGCTGCTAATTCTAGCAGACGCAGGTTCATTGAAAGGTATTAACAAAAGTAATTCACGCAAGGAATTATGGGAGCTAGCAATATTGTGGATAGTGTAATTATCTTTGTCTCATCAGCACAGCACTTTAGAAGGTTGCACTCCAAAACTTGATGTTAATTTCAATTTATAATGAAATTATGTAATAAATATGTTCTGAAATTTAAACTCGATTAAAACAGGCTTGATTTGTTAGAAATTGTCTGTACATAACATCTCTGTCTACAGTTTATATTTTAACAATGACCCTTGTGAGAGCATCATTATTATTTATATAACAGTGGCCGCTGTAGTGTGTCAGCACACAGCACTACAATCCATCACAGCAAAAATCAAACCAGCTCAGACTTAGCTCTTATTGTGCTCAATTGGATGTAAATGCAAGCAACTCATCTTATTTGTACAATGATTCTGCAACATGCCATTACATTTCTTTATGGACTTTTTGAGTGTGTGTGTGATTGGTGCGAGTTTAAAAGTTTGAGATGGTTTTCAGCTGTACTATTTTAAATTATTCATAACTGTGTTCATCAGGGAATGGCTTTCTCTCCATTACATTATTGGTTTATGCAAAGCAGGGAACAACTGGCTGCTGGGTTGTGTGTGTGTGTGTGTGTGTGTGTGTGTGTGTGTGTGTGTGTGTGTGTGTGTGTGTGTGTGGTGGGGGAGAGACGTGCATGCATGCTGTTAATTGGCAAAGGCTTTTCTTTTACCTGATATTTCTGAGTGTTATCATAGAACATAATATCACATTCAGATGTTTATTGTTTATTTGCTCAGTTAGTTTAAGAGCTAGACTACCTCTTCATAAAGATGCAAAAAGAAAAAAAGTCTTTTTGTGTGTGTTTTGTATGTTGGCAGGCAGGCAGATACATTTTAAGGAAGAATAAGCAGTAGCCTATAGCAATATACTGTTGATCTAAATAAGAAGTTTATGTTCAGGCTGTGAATTATTCTTACATATAGCTCCTAAAAAGCTGTAAGTTGTATGTATTATTACTGTAAGCCCCACATTGACGGTTGCTGTCTGGGTAGTGTATGGGTACGAATGTTCGTATCCCTAAAGCACTACTTAGGGGCCAGTGTTTTAACCCAAACCACAAACTTTTTTAAATCTTAACCAAGATATTATACGGCTTGTTGTGCATAATTTTTCGGATGATATCCTACGAACCTGTTGATGAGAATACTTTGATATGTTTGGTCACATTTGAATAAATCCCATATTCAAACCAAAGGTTGCTAAATCATATGATTAATCAGGAAAAACCTGTTGCACCCTGGGGTCTTGAAAATGATTAGATGTCATGTATTTTATGATTGGCTCTTGGTCACACAATTCCAACAGTGATTGGGTGTGCCATTAGCAAATGGTTTCTCATGACTGACATAGAGAATTTGTGGATAATTTGTGACTGGCCGCAGTCCAATAGCTGTCAATTGATCAGTCACAGCCCATATTCCCACTGCACCTCTGTCTCTCATATTCCCACTGCACCTCTGTCTCACCTCTGTTGTTGTGCAAACAACAATCACTGGATTATTGCATTATTATTATTTTGATCTAAACAGGATGGATATAAGGCAAGAACTGAGGTTAGGAGGAGCAACTTTTTTTCAACTTTGAAGCAGCTTTATCTGCGATAAAGATACGACCATCACTGGAAAGCGTAAGTTGCACCGTCCAGAAGTGTGTGTATCTAGAGTGTGAGAATAAGGGTTGGGGTTTATTATCTAAAATTACAGATGAAAAGACAAATGGAAATTGGGATAACATAAATCAAAAGAAACCAAACAAACAGTTGTGGGTAATGTTCCAGCAGGCTACATCTCCCCTTTACCTATAGCACGCTGGACTTGATCACAATTCAAAGTGGCAAAGGCGTAAACATGTGCTAACTGGTGTCGATTAACGGCATTAAAATCCAAGCACTGTGCATGTTTTACCACAATCATGATTATAGGTTAAGAGCAAAATCAAATTAATACAATCAGAGAATGGTGTCGACATGGCCTCCGTCTCACATGCATTATTGACTTAATCAAATTATAATTTAATTTCTGTTGTACATGTAAATGTGGCTTGTGTGAGTGATGCCTGTAATTACTTTTGTCTTTGCCTTTGTCTTTCTGTTTCAACCTGAAGGGGGGCTTCAAGGACGAATACTTCATCACTGTCACCGTAAAATACACTACAAAAACATTTAGATGAGCAAAAAAATTGAAGTAAAAAGGTTAAATATATAAAAGACAACACATACATATCAGCCATTGGGGACCCACACATCGATGGGCTGGGTTTATGGTCATCAGACTTCAGGCCAGTCACATTCCAGAGGGGGGTGTCATATACGGCTAACGTAACGGCTACCCACCTATGCACACTACTGAAGTCTTTGGTTTTGCTGGCTCAATGCTGTCACTTAACATTCAACACTTAGCTGTAGATTTAGGTAACAGTTGCAAATGGGTGACATTTGTTGGAAGTTCACACACAACAAATGAACACATGCACATTGCAGCGAGATAGATTGCACAAACAAACCCTATAGACGGCCAGTGGTAAAAAAGAGACAAGGCAGCACTAGTCTAGTCAAACAAGAAGTTTTTCCCTCTTAGCGTGTCTTGTACATGAGAAAGAAAACCTGTGTATAACAAATAGGCTGATCTAAGAAGAGCATCAGGGAGATTTGGTGGTGGTGGGGGGTTGAAGTTAGCCCACATTGTTATCCCTCTAGAATGCATTCCTCCCCCTTCATCACTCAGTGTTATCGCTGTGATGATCAGGAGAGCAGGAGAAAGAGAGAAGGCAAGAGGTATCACAGAGAGGAGGTAGGTGGGAGGAAGGGGGGGATGAAGGCTCTCAGAAGTCAGATAAAAAAGCTCAGACAATCCCTCTCCTCATTCCACTTGATTTTAATATCAAGAGGGAATATATCATAAGCTGTGTTGTGTTGTCTTTGCTACACCAGAGATGTTCTTTGAGTTAGCAGAATCTATTAGCAGGCATCTGTGTAAATTTGGGAGTGGGAAGGAGTTGACAGGGAAGAGGGAGAGAGAATAAGAAAAGGGGAGGAGTGAGTGCAAATGTAGTCTGACGCCATTGTTTCAACATTGATTGTTCTGTTTTCTATGGACGTTCAAGGTTCATGTACAGTATACATATTCATACGTTGCATCAGAGAAGTGAGGGAGAGGTAGAAAGAGAATTCTATGGGTGTTATGAAATAAAACCAAGAGAACACGCTTTAATATTCATGTCTCTGTGGGTCTGATGGTGATATAACACACGTTCTAAATTTTTTATAGCAGATGAAAAGCAATATGTAGGCTACATATCACAGTATTGAACCAGCGCTACTAAAACAGTAATGCAAGTTCTACTAGTTGAAAAAAGAGACAGAACATCATCAAAAGCTTGTTTCCATGGCAAAAACTACACTGTTTACGCTGTCCTTTCTCACACCTCAGTGTTACATAAAGCATGAGCTATTCTCTTTTTTTGTGAGTATTTCTGCAGGTGCCCTTAGATTAAGAAACATTTTAAGGCAGTTAAGGTAATTGATTTAGGTTGTAAATGGCAGTAAATAATACTGGCAGTTTGCAGTGTAGAATGCGTTGACTTTATGGGGAAAGTAAAAAAAACAGCCATACAAGCAAGAAAGCAAGGTTGTTTGGTGTATGGGCTGTGCTCTGATGTATCTGGTAGTTATTCTGTATTGAATTTGGTTTTATGAGAGCAGAATTATACACTATATAGCCAAATGTATGTGGACACATACTTTTGTGTGCTATTTGTCTGGGGTTGTTTTTCCTTGTCGCTGTATATGAAAGTCGATATTATTCTGAATACGTTCAATGGCAGGAAAAATTCTCACTTTATACAATATCTGAGCATGGCAACTACAGTTTGTTTAAGGTTATGATAAAATATAAAATACTTTATATAGTAGTACAGTTTGGGGAAAGCCCTTTTCTTTTTGAACATGACATTGTCCCTGTGCACAAAGTGAGGGTCCAGAAAACTGGTTTCCTTAAAGCTATACGTGCGTAGTTTCTGCCGCCCCCATGAGGAATTCTAAGTAATGACAAGAAAACTGTTGGCGCGTCCACATGATACAAGCCTTCCATGACCACACACCACTAAACATAGCCATACTGAGAAATACAGACGGAGTTGTGTGGAGCTGATAGTCTTAATTAGCTTTGTAGCAACTTGTTTGGCAAAGGCTTGAATGTAACGGACGTTTATCAATATCCAAAAAAAGTTACGCACTAAAGCTTTAAGGGAGTTTGGTGGGGAAAAACTTGACTCATTGTCATGAACCAGCTCATAGTTCCGGCAAAATACATATATAAGGGAGACCACAATTTAAGGATTAAATTGAAACCATTTTATTCAATCCAAATTAAATAATACTTAAAAATAGGATAAAACATGTATTTGCAGTAGCATCAGTAGTGTAGTGAGTGCACTGGTGTAGGTGAGTGTGTGGAAAGCAAAACACTACTTCCTACTAGGGATGGGATGATTTACTTTTGTCTTGATTCAATTCTTTCACAATGCATGGGTGCTGATTCGATTTTCATCTATTGTGATTCTAGAAGTATTGTGATCAGAGTTTAGGGCAACATTAGCAGCTCTATCCTACTCATGATTGTATTTTAGGAAGATTATTCTCCAGCAACACCAGCAAAACACTACCTGAGATATTAATATGTTTGCCAAACACATCAGTTAGTCCTCATCTTAAAGGCTTTTTTTGTTGTTGTAGCGCAGTAGTGACCCCTCAGGGGGGGCAGCAAAGATCAGAGGGAGTGCGCAAGTCTTTATCTGGTTTGAGGTTGAGGTAAAAAAAATATTGAGTATTGAGATTTTCTTTTCCTTCTTTAAAAAAAAACAAAAGTTGAATAATACACTTCTAGGGACAATATATCATGAGACATTTGTAAAAACTAATTGTTTTCAAAAAAAAGAATGCACATCACATGTCAGTCAGTCAGTCTGACATTTATTTCCTTTGTACTCATCTACTAAAGAATAATGTTGATACTATTATATGTTTTTCTTGTTGTAAACAAATCCCACGAAAAGACCAAAACCAGTTAGTATGTGGCTCTCTCTGTGTCGCCCCAAGCATATTCATTCCTCCGGAAGATGTCAATCTTTAAAAAACAGAACAGTCTTGTATATTGGTATTTGGCTCTGGCCTGCACAGAGCCCTAACCTTAACCTCATCCAGCACCTTTGAAATAAATTGGAACGTCAGCTGGAAGCCAGGCCTTATCACCCAACATCAGTAACCTCATTAATGCTCTTGTGGCTAAATGGGACTAAATCCCTGCAGCAGGTTCCAAGTTCTTTTAGAAAGCCCTCCCCAAAAAAAGCAGAGGCAGCCTCTTTTTTTTTTTTTATAACGTGTAATAGAAAATACCAAGCAAGGTTGAAATATGTTCTATTTGGGGCTGTGTCTCCCGGGGCCATTGGGGTCCAGAATTGCTCATTTCTGTTTGCGTCTGGATCTCAGCTTTCTAATAATAGACAGGTCCAGCTGACAGGCGTCACACCAAAATCTGTGACCCATCAGAAACTGTGACTGCAAACAGTGCTGCTGCTGCACAAATTGTCTGCCCGTGTGTGGTCGACAAAGGGGGGCGAAGAAGAGCTTATATATAGAAGCGGCGTAATGTAGGCTAAACATGAATACATTACGGTGTAACACCGGCTCAGTTCTGGGTAGCCTAATATATCGGGTCATTTAGGGTGCTGATATCATGTCTTTATATCTGAAATGGCTTTAAAGGGAGTGATGTTATTGCAATGGATGAAAAGGAAAATATGTGTAAGCGTGTGCATTGGGCGCACATTTAGGCTGCAGCACCCCCAAAAGAAAGTATGTTCCCGCGCGCATGCAGAGGCTGTTATAGCAGAACATTAATGCCCCTAGTTTTGAAATGATGGATGATCTACAATCACATGCAATGTTTGGATATCTGCATTCTTTTTCAGGTGTCCACATACTTTTGGCCAAAGTGTCTATTATATCAAAGTAAAACATCTCAGATATGATATGTTGTGTCCAGTTCTTTCTAACTAACTGTTGTTTACAGGCAGCCAGAACAGGTAATGTGAGATCCCAGCATGTGCCCTTCAGGCAGTGGCGGTTCTACATTGAATTACACCCAGGGCGAGACCCCCTTTATATTTATATATATATATATATATATATATATGTGCCAAAAATATATACAATTAGATATATAAAAATTGTAACAATAACAGAGAGCAACAATAATATAAAATATTAAGAATAATATACAAATAAAATATAAAATAAATAGGCCTATTCTAAATAGCACAAATCCTTCATCACACAAATGTGAAAACACACTAAAGAGAATCTAACTGTTACACTATTGCACTAAGAACAGAAAACACAAACTAAAACCTGACCTTTCTGGCCTTCCTTCATCAATGATGTTATTGTATGAAATCTGCTCCCCTATTGAATGCTTATGGGCGCACGCCCTTTAAAAAAAAAAAAGTAGTCAAAAAATGTTTGCATTTCAGACGGCCGACACGAACACACACGCCTATCAACTCGATAATAAAGCCGTAAAGTAGGCAAGGCTCTTTCAACTCAGGATAGGATTGAGATGAAAAGTTTAACTGACACATAACAGCGATCAGCTTCGTGGGTGCTCAGTATTGACTGTAATGCAACACAAAATCTTCATATTGTTCTCATGCCTGTGGCAATGTTTGTTTCTGCTGCTCTGTTCATGCTTACTTTTATTTATTGCATCATCCCTTTTCATTATTCCTTCTGCTTTCATTTTAATTTTGTCGCAATGTTTCCTGCCAGTCCACACAATTTTGGAATGTATGTTGCTGTTTATCACTGTCTAATGTTGTCCCTCAATTTAGAGTGTTTTTCTTTACCTGAACGTCATTTTTTATCTCCTCCCCTTCCCACTTATGAGGAAAATTCATTCGTCCAAGGTTATGCCTGTAAATAAGATTTTTTTCTCCACTGACCTACATGCATGAATAAAGGAGTTTTGAGATTCTCTACACTGCCAAACGCATCTTCCAATTGTCCTTGGGATTCAAAGCTGCCAAAAAGGAGAGCCATATCATCCTCAGCAGAAATAACAACAATGCAAAACTGAAAACTACACATAAAAATGCTCCACCTAAAGCACAAACAGCGCAGTTTGCGCAGTGCAAAACATTCAAGCCAATGGGTCATTTGTAATACTGTATCAGTTAGATCCCAAGAGATGTGTTCCATTAGAAGCGTACCATATGTTGCTTTCTGATGGCGGTTTGTTTTTCTCTGAATTCACAGATGAAGATATACATCCCTAGAGACTAAGAGCTTGTTTGCTTGAGTGTGTATGTGAGGTAAAGCGCAAATGAGAGTGTGAGAGTGTGTGGCAGAGGTTCACCACAGCTGCAGCGTTTACCCAGGCCGGCACAGGGGAGGGTCACCCAGAGCAGAACAGAGCGTGTGCCAATGTGCTACAGCTGTGGCTGTCTGCACGGCAAACTGGGCTTCTCCCTGGGAAGGAGCCACCGTGCTCTCCAGGCCCATATGGGTCGTGGTGTATCTATGTCAGCTATGCATGACCACATCTTGTGTCTTGGATTAAGTACACAAGTAGTTCCCTTGGGTGCACGATAGCAGTTTAAAGTGATAATGATGATGATGATGATGCTTTACCTTATCTCTTCACCTGCTTCTTCGAATAAGAATCTATATTTTTCTTGTCAACAAATTTCATAAAAAAAAACAAAAAAACAATCATGTGTGAATTTGTCTGTCCACGTACTGATTTCTACTGAAGGATTGATCGATTTATTGTTGGTATTTGGTTTACCATGGGATTTGTTGACAATAAGAAAAATATAGAATACCAGCAGTAGGGTTGGGCGGTAATACGGTATACCGCTGGTTCTAAAAATAGCAACGGTATCAGTTTCAATACCGTCATTAAAAAAAATGCAATGCACTTGTATAGGAGACAAGGATTAAATATTAAATTGTGGTGACCCACAACTAAGACTGAAAGAGACATTCACCAAGGTACTGTACCTTTAAGGGAGAGGTGTTATGATATACGAGTTCCGGGTTAACGGCTGAATTATGTCAAACGACGACGGTGGTGAAAATGCTGTTGCTGCGGCAGCGCCGGCCGCTGCTAGCAGCGCGGCTAATGTCGGTGCTATCTACGCGGCCACCATCAAGTTACCGGACTTTTGGCAGCACAACCCACGGCCGTGGTTTCAGCACATCGAGGCCCAGTTCCAGCTGAGAGGAATAACACAGGACGTTACAAAGTATTTCCACGTGGTATCGGCCTTAGATGCCTCAACAACAGCCAGGGCTGTGGCGCTGTTAGAGGCTCCTCCGGCTAACGGCAAGTACGACGCACTCAAAACATTCCTGTTGGAACTCTTTGAACTGTCGGAGCTGGAGAAAGCAGACCGCCTGCTGTCCCTGAAAGGCCTTGGCGACAGCAAGCCGTCCGAGTTAATGGAGAGGATGCTGGCTGTGCTGGGCGCGGCGGATCCCTCATTCCTCTTCGCCCACATGTTCCTGCGGTAGCTTCCAGCACCCGTGTGCACCGCACTGGCCTGCTCCCCCCTCTCTTCCTCCAGAGACTATCGGGCGCTGGCTGTGGAGGCAGACAAGATTTTCCTCGCCAACCGGCAGCAGTTTGTCCACGCGTTGCTGCCCACCCAGCACACATCTGCCCCGCTTGCACTCCACAAAATATAATTTATGTAATTATGTGTGGTTGTCATCACGTGACAGTGTGGAGGAGAAAGTAGTTTTTTGTAAGTTGTTGTTATGTTGTTATTGTTTCAGTATTAGTGTTTGGTATTCAGTTTCTGAACGGTGCACAAGCCAACAGTTTGGTGACGCCGTCTGACCCATAGTCATAATTTTTAATTAGTCACGGTAATACCGTATACCGCGGTAAAATAGGGAGGAGGTTTGACGGTATCAAAATTTGGATACCGCCCAACCCTAACCAGCAGCCTTATCCTTAATTTCTGAGAGTAAAAAGGTAAAGATGGATGTAAAAGTGGTAGTAAAATCTCTGATGTTGAACGATTCTGCTCCACAAAATCAGCATAAAGAGAGGATGTGCAAAAACGAGATAACTTTCATTTCTTTTCAAGTGGTTCTCCACTTAATTTCAGGTTTAGAGTAAAGAAAAGAGTCTGAAACAGCTTCAGACTTAAGTTAAAATTAGGCCTCAATTTGCATGTGTTGCACCCTACTTGACAGCCACTTTGGATACGTTATCCATCTCTCTCCTTCCATGATTGCGAGTGGTAATGAGGGTGAGGTCTGACATTACCTTGCTAAAAATTTAAAATGAGAGATGTTGACTTGGAGAGGAAATTGTGTTGTCTCTGGAGAATGAGCATCCTGCTAAATTTCCTGTGCAAGCAAAAATAGAGAGCACTGGAAAGAAAGGGAGCATGAAATAAAGGGAGAGAGAGAGAACGAGTAAATTTACTCTGACATTTTAGCATTAACACGAGTGTTTGTCAGAACAATTCTGCCTGGTTGGGACTTTATAGGAGATGACCTCTATTACTATTCATGCGCTAAATCTACTGTACACAAGTACAGTTTGCAGATTCAGGGACAGCCGCCTGCAGCACTACTGTACTTTACAGTATGATTGCACATTCTGTTTTTTTTTTTGTCATAAAAAGGGGGGTTGACATTGCTCGCAGTTTAATTTGTAAATATTTAACATGACACAATCAGAGTTCAGCAAAATCCCCTTCCTGCAGCCTCCACGTGTATTTTCAACACATGCTGCTTCACAGAGTTACATACTTAACCGTAAACCTACACATATGCAAACACACAGTCTTATCCTGCACCATGTACTCTTTAAATTGGAGCTAGGTACAAATCATATTGTAAGATGCTGCCCGCTGAATAGGAACGCCTTCAGCATGTCATCCTGGCAAGACCAACAGCCTCTTTATCCTGTCTGCTGGCTGTCATGCGTACAGAGCCTCCTCATGCCCCTCGGCCTAACTAGCTCCCTAAAGTCATTATCTGCATGATCAAGAGCTAGATTGACTAACAGCTATGTGTGTTTAACCCCTGAGAGTGTGAAAGGGGAGAGGGGTTAACTGTGGTGGGGAAATAGGAGGAATGACAAGATTAGGTTGAGGCGTAGTTGATATGCTAGCACAGTTAAAGTGACATCTGGAATGAACCTCCAGCCTTATCTGGCCTTTGTTGGTATGAGGAAAATACACTTTGTTCAGATATGGTTTAAATAACTTCTGGTGCTCAGTTTCTTTTTATATTCTCTAACTCATTTCCATCTAAAATATTGACATTTTCTTCCTCTATCTCCAGTTACTGAAAGAACCAATAGGTGTTGGGCAGCTGTGTGTCTCCATCCATTTCAATGTACTATGAAAATCAACCTACAGAAGTTTAAAATTGGCTTAGAATATGCAGTCTATTAGAGTATGTATGTTTTATGTAAAGCACTTTGTGATTTTTTTTATCTGTAAAAGTGCTATATATATACATTTTACCTACTTAGTTACTTACTTACTTACTTGAAGAAAATCAAACACAGACATGGGAACAGAGACATTGTAGAAAGGATAGTGTGAATTTGATTTTAATAAAACGGTTGCTGTGTAGAGCAACTTTAGTCATCAGAGCACTGACATCTGCTCTAACCAATCTGTAGGGTCATTTTCAGTCGTCATGGAAGCTGCAGTTATGCTTAATGAAATTATCAATTTAAGATGAGTTTTTTTTTATTTCTGTAAATCAACTTACAACAACTTGTACATCTGATCTAATCCACCCAATTCTTCTGTCACTATTTATCATGACGGTACCTGGATACCTAGCTATGTTGGAAGATGATGTCCCCCATCTCAATCCTGCCTCCTAAGCTCTTATTGGCCGTTTCTCTAACCGCTGAAAACAATGAGCACAAAAAAGACCTATTTGAATAACTGAACAAATTTGAAGTGTGAGCAGTGATTCAGAGCTCTGGAAACAGTCAGGTTAGTGTCCCGAAACGTTGGTTTCTTCAAACCACGACAACAATCCTTCCCTAACAGAATAGATTTAATTGTCTAAACTCAACCTAAAACCAAATTAATTTTTTTGTCTAATTTAGCCTTGGCAGACAGGTATGAGGACTCACTGGCCAACATTCAAGGCTCAGTTGTTAAGCAGTCCTTGATAGCAACAACAGGAGCAGTTTTAGTGAACACAGTTTCATAGTGTAGTACTGGAGCAATATGGAAACCGGTGGCTGCCTGAAAGGTAGGAAATCAATCTAAAAATCTATGGCATGCTTTAGAGAATGGTCAGCCGTAATGTAAAGTAAACACAAATCGGTTAGTTACAGTTGAAGGTAGGCTATGCATTTTCATCAAAAAGCCACTCCTGACTCATACTGCACATGGGAACACCCTACATACATGCTACTGTATGCTCACACACGTATACACACATTAACCCACACATACATGTCATCCGAGCCAATTCATTTTTTACCCCTGCCATTGTTCCACAACACAATTAGCCACGCTTTGTTTGTGCTAAATCCATTATCCTGACGTGTTCAATTAGGAAAAATTGCAGCACAAAAATAACTAATTAGGGGACAAAGATGAAGAGCACCTAGCTCTATCACAGCAAACTAACTGGTGTAATTTAGTCTGGTTTGTATCACATAGCTTTGGGGTGATACAGGTAACAAAAAGATTAATTGTATGATTACCCCATCTGGTTCCATTCATCTGAGTTGGCAGCATTTTTTTTTGTCATATGTTTCCTTTCCTAATACTGAATGTATATGGTGACTTCAGGCTGAAGCTTCTCCGATTATCTGTATTTTTAGTGCATTTTTTTAAAAGCGTCAGTCTGTTTTTCGCTTACTGAAAATGTTCTAATTTATTACAAGGCTTCCCAAAGTCATGCCTCTCAGCCATCTGTGTATTCTGATATTGCAATCATGCACTTGTTTCGTAGATTTTTGACATCAATATTCACGTGAGACATATGTAGATTTGAATATTCAAGAGTCGTCTGATTATACAATCCTCCTCCACATCCCGTGAGCAGCAAAGTTCCCCCACAAACTTAATGAGTGATGGGCACTGCGTATTGTTGGGGCTTCACCTCTTCCCGCTCGTTACCATAGGCCATCCTCTGAAGCTCGGAGTTCAGGACCGGCCAATTTAGATCCAAGCGACAGAGCCATCTTCTGACCACGATTTCACCCGCTCTCAGATGCACCGTATGCCAGAGGATGAGTGCGTGGGAGTGCGCGTCTCTCTGGGTGTTTCGCAGACATGTAGAGGAGGGAATGAAGCCGCAGAGAGAGACAAACAAAAAAATGCCAGGAGTAAGAATAGTGGCAGAGAAAATTAAAACACACCAGCGTGAAAAAGGCTGCCTTATGCTTATGTTTGTGTGCATGCAAACTAGAGAGAAAGCAGAGAATGATTGAGTGAATGCAAAAAAAGTGGTAAAATCCAGATTTATGCTGTGTGAGATAGTAGATTACTAATGGATTTTCCTCATTGAGAGTCAGCCACTAATGAGGAAGCAGGTATAGATAGAGGGCAAGCGGCAGGTCGGCGGAGTAGGTCAGAGGGAGGGATGATTGCTATGCAGGTTGCAGGCAAGAGGGCCAGGATCACTGCACTGGATTTGATGGTGTGGAGGCAATCTAATAAGCTATGCTCTGTATATAACTTTGCTTAAATCCGTGATGTCAATGTATCCCCGCTAATGGTCATTTCACTTTAGTGGGGATCACTTTACTGGCGTTAAGACCAAGACAGAGCAAGAAAGTGAAAAGAGGACTTAAAGTGGGATTATGTTTGACACAAGGGGTTTAACAGCCCCCCCCCCACAGATACCTACATCGTATGTTTTGGATTTTAGTTCAGCCTCAGATTTCACTTCAGTGCATGGTGGATGTTTCGTACGTAATCATAAGCATATTGTGCTTAAATTATATTCCAAACAGTAATTGTAATGGGTTGACATGCTTTAATTTACTTTGTAATACAGAGCAACAGTGAGCTACAGACATTTACAGAATTAAAGTTACATAACACATATTTCATCTCGCATAACTGAATTCCTATTCAGTTATGAAATATGCGAATAAGAGCCTGCAACATTATTTCAGCAGTTAGCTTAGCGTTTTCATAACTGATAACGGAATGATGACTGTGATGTCATATAGGACTTTAAGATCAATACAGTTTTTTTTTAGAAGCGGAGAAATGCGCCATTTCATCGAGGTCTTCCATGCTATTGTAGGCCTTCCAGAAGCTTTTTAATTCAGCCTGGAACAACAGTGTATTTGTAGAATAAATCCATAATTATTAATTCATAAATCAAGTTATGTAATTTCTGATATCTCTCACTTCAACTTAGCATCGTTCTAAATGTTTAGCATGATAGCTATTTTTAGTGATGAGTGATGAGTTATGGTGTGCTATTTTGAGCATGTTCTAAACGTTCTAAATGTTTAGCATGATAGCTCAAATCTGGGCCTTTCCGAAAAGGACTTATGTGTGATCCCAGGCCTAGAAGCACTTCATATAAATATGTTGGAGAGCTTCTGTGTGTTCCACTGTGGTTTGTGATTATTTGTAGTGAGTAATATTTTTAGTGATGAGCTATGGTGTTCTATTGTGCTAATTCGAGCACATTCTAAATGTCTAGTTGACAAATCAGATTTCCTGGTCGGATCTACTTGTGTACAGCATTAAAACCCTACTCAGATTGAGCAGTAGGAGCAGGTTTCTAACAGCAGGCAGAAAGCAGCATGTAGCCTGGAGACCTTGTTAGCCTCTCCACTCTGATCAATGAAGAATGACAACGCCAGGGGCTAGGCCCAGTCCCATGAGAGCTGCAGTCAGCCAACGCGTGCCAGAAGCACTACCCACCCAAAACGGATACCGTGTCAAAGACCAACAGAAACACAAAGTCCTGCTAAGACCTTCATGTTAAATCTTTAAGATGTCATGTTTTATGTCTGGCAGTTGGGGCTCCGTGTGTAAGTGCATGTCTGTGAATCTAAGCCTCAGAGATAAGACGCTGAGATGAGTTGTCAAATAATCTGAAGTGTGCACCTTTCATCATTTAAAAAAAGAGAAATATCATCCTCTGGTCTTCTTGCATTGAGGTCATACACAAAAGAGTGATGTGCAGTGTATTATCACTCTGAAAGTATGCTGGATATCCTTCATTCATATCCTATGAAGATGATATGTTAACATACAGGCTTTCTGCACCACTGAAAGTCGCAATGTTTAACCCTCATCCCTCTGAGACATACATGATGGTTTTCTATGCTAGCTTGCCCTCTAGCTGCAGTATTAGGAACATGTAGACAGGTAAAGTAATTAATATTGTTTCACATTTTAACCAAAGTCGTACAATGAGAAAATCTTCTACTGATTTTCAAGTGTTTTGACAGGATGTAGATGAGAGTTCACAAGGTGATGAGCCATAGAGATGTTATTTCTGCAATCGGGCTCAGCTTTCATTTTGAGTTGAGATTTATTTTTATTCTCATCTTTTTGACTCTGAGCTTTGGGCACGGTTGTGGGTCAAGTACTAGAAACTGATTCAGAAGAATAACGGCTGCCTGATCCACATAAAATCCACCACACAAAAGAAGATGTGCTTCTATTCTGCATCAGAGAGCAAAGTGGTGTTTTCACAAAAAGGTGATGATAAGGTTGTGCACACTGCAGAAAAAGCAGAGAAACTTGTGGAATAAGCATCACTTAAAGTCCATGACTATTTGTATCAAAGCAGCAACCTCAGATATAATTTTAAACCTTAGATGAAATTATGTTAAACATAAGTTAAGTTAAAGAAATGCTGATGAATTTAGGATCAGGATTCAAGAAAAAATGATCAGCTAAGCCGGTGATTATTAAGTGAGTCATTAAGCTTTCACACCCATCAAACGTCCAGTGAGTTGAAAGAAACAAGAGGATGTTGCACATTTTGTATGTTTAAACTAATGAACTCTGCCAATTCTGCAACTAGATGAGAATTTAAGTGCTTTGGAAAAGGTCAGGACATTTGGGTCATCGCAGCATCAAGCCTTCGCAATTGTGACAAGCTGGGCTGTAACAGTCTAAGAGACACAGGTTAATTAGTGGGATTCCTTGCCGCTGTTGCCCTGCACCAGTGGCTAATTTAATGGCTTTATTACTGCGTCTTTCCGACTAATTAAATTGCTCTAATCTTATTTGCAAAGTATTGTGAGGTGTAAGTTCAAGGTGCTCCCTGTGAACTTCGGGTTTGTCGCAGCAGTATGACATGCAAAGCTACACACACATGAACGTGTCTACACAAACAATTAAACTTGCAAATGAGATCATATGTTTAGCAACTGAACACTACAAGGCATCTTACCATAACTCCACTAGGAAATCACCACAAAAGCCCTCAAAGTTGGATAACAGAAAGTGAATGCTTGTCAAATAATGGAGTAAAATGCTTTAAAGACCACAATCAAGTGGTTTAGCTAACAAATGCACAACTAGACAGGGTAAAATTAAAACCAACCAGTGACAGTGTTTATCCCTCTGGCAACAAGCAGAGCTCCTCGGTCGCTGAGAGACTGTTCAGTTCGTTGACTTCTCCTGCAAGTGGTGTAAGAAGCCCCTGTCAGACACACCATCACTCACTGTAATGGTGTCGCCAGCTGAACAGTGCTGCAGGTTGCAGCTTTCAGGAAGCGTAGCTGCATCACATGCCCAAGAGATCTGAACACACACAGGAAACAAGCATCACAGATACAGGCTGTCATGCCGACTAGCTTTTACTCAACGCAGTCAATTAGCATTGCTGCTGTAGGATGCTCAGCTTTTTTTTCACCATTTCAATTCAACAGGGAAGGTTGAGTGAACTTTTACAGCAACAAAAACAACAAAAGGATTTTTGTTTAGTTGCATGTCTGTGCTGTTCTTCAGTGACTGGCTTTACTTATAGTCTGAGGTTATGTGCCTTGCTTAAAAGATAGAGTGACATTAACTAGTTTTTTTCTGATCTTTCAAATGTCCTAAATCCTCACATTTAGTTTTTGCACAATGTGATCAGATTTAAAAAAAAATTACAATCGTGAAGATCTCCTGTTCGTTCTCTTATGGCGATAACAGTAATTGCAAGTGTGTTTTTGGCTCTCACTTGCCAGAGATTCAAGAGTGTCGCCTGTGTGACGTCTTCACACTCAAGTGATTTGAAAAGTGAGGCTGTTGCATTAGCTCAGTCTCCCCTCTCTGGCGAACCAACCATTGCTGGGTGATGGAAAACGTGTCACTAATTGTGTGCCGCTTGTAATATTTCCTGGGAATGTCACCACAGAAACACAGTTCGTAATACTTCAAAAGGCTTTTATCAGTGGGCCATAGGCTCAATCACCAGTGTTACCTCGGCGACAGTGACTTAAAAGTCTAGCCTAGGTTCTCCGAGTTTTGCGTTTTGCGGGCTGGTCCTCACATTCTGCTGGACCAGCCAAACAAAATGCTTACCAACACCTCCATGGCTAACTAAGTAAGACTATCTTGTTTGTTTCATCTATACACAAATAGTAATATAAATGAAAATGTGCATTTTTAAAGCGAGTTACATGCTGTTAGTATTTTTTCTAAGCGAACAGCTTAACTTTCAGCAAGCGAGCAAATAACTGTATTTAGTCCAACAGAGCAACATAGAACCATTACTGAACCTCTCTGTTGCATTTGATGTCTGAAGGATCAAACACTGTAGACTACAAGGTTGTTTTGTTTTACCTTTTATACAAACTAAACACCTGTAAGATGTATGGATCGCTCCAGTTAATCCATAACCTTCAGTCACAGTTTCTTTCTTTATGTTCTTCAATGCAGATGGCTTCACCACAAAGAATGATTTGGTTTGAATGTGGGCTGATGTCAGCTTGGCACTGGAGATGGTGTCAGCTGGACAATGATAAAATAGCAAGCGACTTGTCAGGAACAGCATTCATTGTTGTTATCGGGGTAATTTATTGTTCGGATGTACTGAAGCTTTGCCATGCCCTTCTGGGGACATTGCCATTCACGCTGATAGGATTGGCAACAAACTGCGACAGGTCTCATTGCTGACAGACACAGAGTGAAACACTTGAGACAACCGAAAAAACGCCTCAAGTCCCCTGGATCCTATTTACTTTAAGGCTCTTTCCTTTTCATGTGAACAAATAACATGTACATAGCTATTCAAGCACACAAAACACACACACACACACACACACACACACACACACACACACACTTCTTCACTCACAACCTCTGCTTCTTTCTATTACATAGACTAACTTTAATTTCAGATAAATACAGTGATAATATATATATATATATATATATATATATATATATATATATATATATATATATATATTAGTGAATAGTTTTATATATTTTATATATAACTATTCACGCCAGAGTTCATTTTTGGTGATCAGGGTAAAAAATGCTGACATTTTGCAATGTAAAACTGCACATTAAGTGTTACCATTCTGAGAAATACAACAATCTGTGATTTGATATTTAATTTAAGACCAAGAAGAGATCTATTTTGGTATGATGGCACACATCTTTAGTTTCACTTTATTGCATTTTCATCCATAGTCTATTGCACCGCTCCTCTTTCATACACACTATTTATTGATGCCCACATCAATACTATAGAGACAGAAGGACATGAGTATGCATGCACAAAACACAAACACATCCCACAGCTAAGCATATGTCTCATCCTGCTAAACAAACATACACACTCACTCACACACAGACAGACACACACACTCACTCTTCCCTTTTAAAGAGAGAAGAGAAGCCTCTTAAGTTCCAGCACATTGCATTTGCGATGAGACCAGCGGGCAATCATCGCCCATCTCCGCCAGTGAAATGAGCCCAATATTGTGAAGAAAAGAAGGCCGTTTTGACAGGCGGGGTACAAATACAAGGCGATAGAATCTCAATGAGGCCTGAAAGAGGGAATGCATAAATAGATTAGACTGAAGGGACTGGCGCCACACAAAAAGCAAATCTAATTATGAGGCGGCTGTGTCTCCTGGTTTTCGAATAGGGGAAGCTCATCTCTACCCAGCGGAAATCTGCTGGATCCTCTCGGACAACAGAAGCCATCGATGGAGAGAGAGAGACAGGGGTGCATATATTTCATCTTCTTATAGGGAGAATTTCATAGTGAGCTGCACAGACCCAGGTGCCAGTGTCATTTTAGAGCAGAAATAGGCAGCCAACTGTAATAATATGGCAGATGTTCAGGCTACTGTGACACCCATAATGTTCTTGACAAGGTCTGGATGAAGTAACAACATGGCCAATTAGGATTTGTCTGAAACTGCTGTCTCACGTTGGCAAAACAAAAGGTTAGGAGTCCCATTTTCACATTCAAATCCACTCACTTTAGAGTGCGACTTCAACCTCTCAGTGACGAGATTTCCACTGGGCTCAGTTCTGCTGCAAAGTGGGTTAATAGAGCACTTACTGTCTTCACGCTTTTGCTTAAACAAAGTTATCTAGATGGACTCCATTTTCTTAATTTAGCCAAATATAGTCTTATTGCCACGTTTAAATCCACATAAAAAGTCACCTCACTGCAGGGAGCAGAAAATATATGCCAATTTATTTCAGGATTGGATATAACAATTAAAATTCATTTTAAAGTAATTATACGGAATCAAATTAAACACAGAGCTGTTCCTCCAAGGAAAGTATAATGCATGTATATAATTGAAATATTCCAGCATCGTAATGGCTCACACAATTAAATATGCATTAGTGGAGCAGTGTCCCTATCAGTCAAGAATAGTGTATTTCAGTGGCGACAGCCACAGCCGGTCCACATGAGCTTTAGGACAGAGTTTGTGAATCGGTTTAAAGGCCACTGCTTTTAGATATTGTCCGTCATAGCGCTTTTTCTAATTATAGATGCCAATGCAATGAGCACATGCAAAACAAAAATGCCACTGTAAGTGCAGGGACTAACTTTAGTGGCCATTACTATTCTCTGTATTAATTGTTATTCATGTTGCATCCATCAGTGAATCCATTCACATCGCAGAAGGGAGCAGAATGAGCCACAAGTACAAAAGGAGGTATTTTCTTTTCAAGCTCTACCTCTCTTATAGAAATGTTCATGCAGCTGGATAAAACCCCAGCGTTTACAACTCAATCAAAGGCTGAATTGAATTGAAATGCAGGTTAACTCAATTTGTTAAGAGGAACATTGTTCAAGGTGCTCATTAACTTGTGTGTATCCTCGCAAGCTGGGAACCATGAGTCTCGTGGTGTGGTGTTGCATGACCCCCTGCAGCGACATTTGACTAATAAAAAAGAAACCTAATAGAAAAATAACAGCACAACCAGTACACTTATTTTAACTCCTGCTTGATATTATATATAATTCACTCGGGTGCAAAAGAGGGGGAAATGAAAAATGGATTAGCAGAACGTACTGTAGTGGAAAGATTTATTTTTTTGTTCTGCTCCCCAACACACATCTGCCTTTATGTTTTCAGCGATGGGTGATTTGAAGAAGGAGATGGGCCTTTAATTAGACAGCATGCAGACATAACTACAGTCTGCTCGGGTTTAGTAATTACATAAACACAAACATATGTGTTCATGGTCAGCTGCTGACATCCATCACAGTATTTCTAATTATTTGACCAACAGTTCTCTTTGGAAAACACTCCATGTGTCATTTGCTATCTCCACCATGTTACATCTTAATTATCACTGCAGAGTCCCGTTTCACGTCCAGTCAGTCAAACAAAATGTCCATGTGATCCTTGACCTCTCTGCTTCCCACCCACCCATCCCCAGATGGAACAGTTGGGCCGTGCACTTGACTACAACCTCCAACATGCCCTCTGCCCACGCTCCTGCGAGCGCTGTCTGCAGTGATAGAGTGGCTAGCTAGGAGGTGTAGTCTAGTCACCCAGGGTGGGGCCGTCCGCCGGGTGGGTGACGGATAGGTAGCTCAGAGGTCTGCCAGGCAGCAGGTGGAGTCAGTGACTCTGTTGCTTGGTCAGCGCTGCAGCTCTGACCTTAAAACCAGCGCTATCATTCAATTTTCGCCTCCAAACACTGAGTTCATAAATACTTTTCCTGTCGTCATTAGCGTTTCAAGGCCAGTTAGAGGCCAGCATTTAGTCAAGAGTTAAATGCCAGAACAGCTCCAGAAACTGAACCTTGTTGAATTATGGATCAAAGCTACAGTTGGTGACTTTTATTAAAAAACAACTTTTTGTCGTATTTGCTCAAACTGTCACTATATCCTGACAGTACTACATGAATCCGATAATCTGTTGAAATCACGTTCCTCTGCCTCTTCCAGGTGTTCCTAATGGCATAAGAAATACAGAGAGACTCCCTAGTCTCGCATTGCCAGACCTATCTCCACAGCGCTGTGGAGTAAGGTCTGCCTCTAACACATACATTCCAGGATAGTAGAAAAAAAATGCTGAAGGTGGTTTGAATTTCTTTAAACCAATCACAATCGTCTTTGGCGGTGCTTAGCTATGGTCGCAAAGACGATGGCTCTGCAAAATGGTCTCAGGAAGGAACTTGTTTAGGTGGAACATTTTGCACCCTGCAAAAGAAAACGCCACATGCTATTTTAAGTTAACTGTTCACACAATACAGTACTGTGAGCTATATAAATTACCTGGATCCATGGTTAAACGTAATTTGCTTTTACCAGTGTATCGACGTGTGTATTTTGTCTATAGCAATCGCCACCGATCTTTTCCAAAACATCCCAGTTAGATAGTAAATGCCGTAAACATATTCTTTGTAAATCTTTACAAGCGTTCCCTGAAAGAACCAAGCAGGCCTGCTTTGCTGCACAATCCCGATTTTCTTCCACCTTGCCATTTTCAGCATGTAGCTGGCTGGCTTGAAGTTTGTTGTTGTTTCCCGAAGAGAACGGAGTTAGACAGTGGCAACACACATCGCTGGAACATCCGGCGAAACTTGCAAATGTCATTAGGAGCACTGCGAGGAGGCAGAGGAACATGATTTTTTTTTTACCTCACCGATTATCTGTTTTATGTGCTGCAGTCAAGATATAGTGACAGTTTCAGCAATATGACAAAAAGCTATTTTTTATAAAAGTTACCAAGTGAACTTTTACAATATTAGAAAAATGTCTTTGTTGTCCAGATTTTTCATCTATTTTTTTTATTCTGTTGTTGCCCTCTGGCAGTGTGCACCATGTGGCACAGCATGAGCCACGAGATCCAAATTCACATCAGGTCCCAATGCATTATTGGATCGATTAAACTCCATTGAAACTCCATCAGCTATCCCACTGATATTGACAAGCATTTTTAAAAGTCTAAACGTATACATCATTGAGTCCATCAACAAGCTCCACTGTGCTGCTTTTGTTTACAGAAATAGCTGGCATGTTTCTGTCTGTAACCGGCAGTCCCCACATAAGTGTTGTTTGACTTATTATGCCTCGTTGGAACAATACATCACCATGGAATCGGTAGCTGTAAACCCTGATTTCACACATGCTGTGTCCAAACTTTTCATAAAATCTATTCTGTGCATTCGTTTTTATTTGTAACATAAATGCAGCATGATTTTAAAGTAGATGTGAATGAAAAGGCTTCAGTGTGAAACCTGCAACTGGAGGAGAAATTCAGGGAAGTGATTAAGCAGCGCTCTCTCCTCGCTCTCTCCTCGCTCATCTCAACAATTAATTATGATAAGCCCTCAAGCAAGGCACTTAAACATGTTTAGGTTTAAGACTCTGGTTATCCTATTATCCTGCCAGATGTTATTATGTGTGCTGCAGCACTATGAATCCGAAGCCGTGCATTGCTGGAAAACAGCATGCATGGTCAGCAAACCATCCCCGGACAAATAAGAAAAAAGAGAGAACGTTATCCTTGATCAAGGATAAGTCAAGCCGTCTGTTCCCCTCCTCCACAGCCTGATGCTTAAATCCAACACCAGCTCGCCAAATAAGCCTTGAGCCGGCGCACTTTTTCCCTGAGCCGCAGACCTTGACCCTCCGTGCCACGGGCCCAAACACACTCGCTCTGCCTGGGTATCATGGCTGCTGCCGTGGAAGCCCAGGCAGATAAGACATGATGAATGCAGATTGTTTGCGGTGTGACAGACTAATTCGTTTACAGTGGAATGGCGCCTTCACAAGGGGCAACGCCATGCAACCCTTAGTCTGAGAAGGACTGGAGGAGGAAAGGAGAAAAAAGAAAGTGAGAGTAACAAAAGAGGAAGAAAATAAGGTGTAAAAATGAGAATTCAAAAATGCCAATTTAATAGAGGAAATGGAGACAGGCGTGAGGAAAACACTGGAAATAATGCTCATGCTGGAGGACACTGTGACAGAAAAAACAGAGTTGCATTCTGATATCAGAATAACGGAGAGAAGAGTCCATTTTTACCTTTAGGCAGGTAGTAGGAAGAGAGACATTGGAATGAGAGGAGTGAAAAAGGACCTAACAACAGGATGAGAAGAGAACAAAGGAGAGATAGAGATAGAAAAGATGCATCCAGCACATTCCTGTGTTTCTAATCTAGCGGCTTTTATCGCAGGGCTGTGGGATTTATGCTTCTCCCTGACACACAGACAAAGTCATGTCTGATACTCTCCATGGCAACTGAATGTGGTGACTAATTTTAGGGTTGTGGTTTGGATAACACTTTAGTTATTAAATACCCGTCCGACAGCTTCCATGCTGTGCCGTCTCCGAAAAGAAGAAGAGTTGTTTAATATACTTGGCTTGGAATTTATATGTCATAATTCTTCTGCCATACATACAGTGAGTTTATAATTTGCGCAGATTGTACGTTTGTTTATCAAAATCCCAGTGATTCATCAATCTTCACATATATTGCATGAGGCAAAATACTTAGCAATATTAAAACTGCACTACGTATTTTAGTCTATTTTAGATTTGGTTTTGGTTTGGTTTTCTGGTCCGCCAGTCGGCTTTGGCCATCTTTGTTTCCAGCAGCAACAGGTAGTTGTTGAGACAGGTAGTCTTGGCCAATAAAGCTGATTCTGGTTCTAAAAAACACACTGTACCACACCAGCCCAGCAGCAAACAGCAAACAGACAAACTAAGGCTGGCTACACACTGCCTGCGTGGCGTCAGCATGGCATTTCTGTTGCGTGTCAGCTGCGTGGCGGCTGCGTGTCTTTACACACCAGAAACGTGTCTGACACGGCGCTGCTGCTGCTAGCCTTGTCTGTACACATGTATGTTTCCCATTGATAAAATGAAATGCCATGCTAAACATAAATATACACTGATTTCATTACAGCAAAGACAACGTCGGCAGTATTGACGGCAAAAAAGGCTACAGAATATTTTGTTCTGTATTGACAGGTGCAATATTAGAAAATCGTTTTGTTTTTTGTTTTTTTACATTTATATCTGCATTTATATCAAAACCTAGAGACTTTCAAACATCAACATTTCATTAATTAATATCACGTGTCGCGTGAAAAATAGGCATATTTCTTGCATGCGCGCGTTTTCGGCACGGCTCAAGCCGCGCCTGAGACGTGCGTGTCACGCAGGCAGTGTGGAGCCGAAATATAAACGGACACGCCACGCAGCGGACACGCTCACGCGACACAGCCAGTGTGTAGCCGGCCTAAGCAAGTAGCAAGTGACCAGTTGAGTGTTTAGCAGCTAAAGAGTTGGTCGCAACCACAAAATAGAGCTATAAAGAGAGTGAATGATTGGACTTCATTTGTTGGGTGGCCAGACACACGAGTCTAAATGAATGCTAATGTTGCTCTGTATCTGCTGGATAAGTGCACAGGTAATTGTTTGCCAAGTGGCCAAAAGAAGAAAAAAACTATGAATGCAGCTTTAAAGAGATTATTGCTTTTTATTTATTTATATTCTTGTTAAAGTTGATACAGAAAATGATTTCTTGACCTTGGAGATAGCAGGCGGCAAAATCTATCTTACCACAATTTCCAGCTGCTGTGGAGCCTTTGATTGTTTTTGTCAACTGCTGTTTCCGAGGTCAGAGTGGAACTTTTAATCTAAACATTTAAACTATCATGGACAAAATGGCTTCAAAGTGCTCAGGAAAAAAAAGGAAATTTGAAAATCTTTATTTCCATGACAACTGGGCAAGTCCATCTGCTGGGGAAGGTCGTGTGATACCCTGTGCATTACATTGTTTTCTTTTTCTAGACTTTGTTGTAAATGTTCTCCAGCACAGCATTAGCAGAATTAGATCACAATCCTTTAATCAGCAATGCTTGTGTTTGGTATACAGTATGACTAACAGATAATCAAATAATTGCTCTTTCTTGTGAAGCCACATGTCTGTGTCTGAATAAACAGTCTGTTGTTGGTCCACTCAGATATCTCGGTTGATGTAATAGTTCTGTGCTGGTCTGCAGCGCCTGGTATCGGATTACCAACTTTTTCACGTCTAGTAAAACTAAAACACTATACAACAGCAATTTCACTGAAGATGAGTTGTGAGATTCATTGGTGGTTTTGTGGCTCAGTGAAAACACAGCCAGTCTCCAAACAGACTGGTGATGCTGGCTGATACCCATAGGGTATACACACATACACACACACACACACACACACACACACACACACACACACACACACACACACACACACACACACACACACACACACACACACACACACAAATGCAGTGCAGAGTTGTATCATCTTGTTATGGGAATTAGCTTGATATATCGCTGTGGAGATACAAATTCTAGCAAAGTTAGCGTAGCTGGGTTTTTTTCTTCTTTTTTGTCTATGAGAGAGTGTGTGCACTGCTGCGTATCAGGCAATCTAGTAGAGAAGTGTGGGAATAATTGTAGGTTTTCACTCTATTATTGCAAAGAAATGAAAGTGATTTCTCATAGTCAGAAGAGGTTTCTTGCTTTATATGTCAAAGCCGTAAGAACAGTGGAACATGAAAAAGGGGGAAAAAACTGTTCAAAGCCAAAGCATGTAAGATAATTCAGCTGTTTTTGGGGAAACGTTAACTTACAATTATCTGCCTTGTTAGTAACATAGTTTTTGTAAAACCTGTAATATGTTTTGCAATATGTTTGTCTTGAACATGGTCATTAGGTGTATTAATGTGACTCTAGCTGCGATCTATGCGATAGCTACTTTGTTATCTAAGAACTATGCCTGCTTGCTGCATTAGTTTAAAACATCTTGCCAGTTGCATCTACCTTTAAATATTTTTTCCTGCCAGAGCTTCTTCAAGGCCTTATGAATAATGAGATAAACATGTCAGTCAGTGCTATGGAGATTGAATATCAACATTCTTACCATATAGTACTTTGTTTAATGCCCAACGTACCGCGAAACACCTTCGACTAATGAAGAATCACTGCACACTCTAAGTGAGAAATGATTGACTGCTTAGAGTAATTGATACTCTCCTTTCCCCATATGTGGGCTGTTCCCAGCAGCCCACAATTATTGATGAATTACCATGTCATCAATACTTAAGTAATCTCTCACTGGGTAACCAAAAAAAGAAAGATTATAATGGTCTGCATTTTGTAAAATATTCAGAGAAGGGATCTTTTAGACCAGCTTCCTTTCTGTGATGGCCTCTTTTTCTCCCATAACCAAGAGGGCAGTCGTCCCCACTGGCTCCAGATCGACAGGGGAGTCAGACGTTGTGAAGGACAATTGGCAACTAGTGAAAATTTAATCAGGGCCATGAATTAATCAATAAAAGGGGGAGGATAAATGAAGCAGGCACATGCACCTAAAGGATGGCAGAGGAGGCCCCGTGGCCCGCTGCTACGCTTACTTCCTGAATAAATCATTTCCTGTGAAGGCCTGGAGTGTCCTGTGGAGCAACTGCTCCCACACTCAAACTCTTTTCCCTCCTGAATCTCTCCTGTGGGGAACTCAAGGCCAGGACAGAGAGCAGGGAGCTGAGTCTGTATATTCACCTTACCAAAATAGACTTATAGAATATTAGAATAGAATATTTATCACAGAACCATATCATTTCTTATGGGAACCAATTTGGGGAAAGCTTTGCATGTCAATGTCATGCAATTAAGCCTTATAACCCAGTGTATCTGATTGCTATGTACTGTGGCATGTTGGGACTTAATTGCTAGGGTCTTAACTCACAGGGGAGCTAGCTTAATATTTGCCTCTGTCCATAGGCACTTCACTTTATACTCTGTGTCTTGACTATAATTACAGACTATACCTCTGTTTAATACTTTGGCATGGAACCACAGGAGGCTGATGGGTTTAAACAGTCGGCTGTTGGTATAATTATCCAGTTTGAGGGACTTGATTACTAGCTTGCACCACAGTGATTGTTGAGAGTTTTGAGGCTAGCCACTGTAGTAAAAGAAAATACCAACATACACTGTCACACGAGTGTTGGCAGCAAACCTTACCGCTTGTTTAGCACGGGGAAGCCACATAGCTGGTCTTTCACAAAACTATCCAACTATGTCAACTTTTCCAAGTACTCCTACGAACTGTGTTCCAGTGTTCAAGGTCGACTGGTTCCCTGATGGGCTGCAGGCGAAGGCTCCACGCAGCAACCTCCCGCCGTTTCATCTGCAATATGCATTCACACATATTTGGGTTTACCTTTCTAGCCAGGTGAATGTGAAATCGAAAATGAAGGCACTTGGCCCGACTCGAACCCTACCAAGGATAAATCAGATAGATAGATAGATAGATAGATAGGGAAAGTAGTAAGAATACAAAGCGAAGCAAAGTAGAGAGAGAGAAAATGAGAGAGAGGCAGGTGGTATGAATCTATTTTGTAACCTCCACCAAGGAGGTTATGTTTTCAGCTTGGTTTTTCAGCAGGATTACGAAAAAAAACTACTGGCCAGACTTTTGGATGAACCTATTCAATTTTGGAGCGGATCTGCATCACTGGGGGGGATACACAAATGATTTGTCACTTTCGTTAACATTGCAACAATGCAAGGCATTTGTGCTGCATTCATGTGATGTGGTATTGGAATAATTGGACAAATTAGTGCCCGATCGCATTTAATGGCTCACCTGATCCATTTCATGCAAATACTGGATTAAATGCTCTGATCAATAAATTGCAACACATCTTCTTTGTAGCGTCCATGTGGTTTCCACATCAAGACTAAAAGCTCATGATTACAAGAGAAGCAAAGTCGAGAGAGAGAAAATGAGAGAGAGGATGGTGAAAAGAGAATAAAAAGCTACCAAATGGGAGACAGTCAAGTGTGAAAGAGACAGAGAACAAGAGCGAGCGAAGCTAACACAGAGAGATTTTAACTGGCAAAGCCAACCTCGGCTTCCCGTTGGCACTGTAGTGCGCTTGGAGCTAGGTATGAGTCTAGGTAACCAGCTATAGCAGCATGGAGTCTCCTGGGCACTGTTCTCTTCTATCTCATCCTCAGCACTCAGTGGAGCACAGCAATCGCTCCTCTCCACACCCTGCCACAGATCTGCACCCGCAATTACACCCCAAATCAAATGAGTCTGGGACTGAGAGATGGAGGAGGAGGAGGAGGGGGGGGAGTTGGAACAGGGAGGGGGAGAGAGGTGGACAGGAGACAGGGATGGTTTGGCAGATGTGCATACAGATTTATCATGCCAGCTCTGGATGAGTGTGTTCTGAGACAGAAAGTGGAGAGTGAAGCACATTGAGTGATTTAGAATTCATCTAAAGCCTGTTGGTTTAGAAAGGCCACTCATGCAGAGAAATGACTTGAGCTTTTGTTGCAGAGATTTGGTATGAACAATAGTGCATGTACAAAACATGTCCCTTGAAGCCGAAAGCAACTATTTCTTTACCGTTCTTTATGCAAATGGTTCCTGAGATCTACATTTTAGCTGCACAAAAAGGGAACTAGGTTGATACCCTGTGACGAAAAGTAGAGGTTAGAAATTTAAATAGTAAATGGCAGATCACATTAGTCATTTATGATGGCAGACTAAAGTCTAGCAGTAAAAACAGTACTGCAAGAACAGCATATAGAAAACGCTGGAAGAAAATTACTATTCTATATACAGGTATATCCTCCTTTACGCTACAGATCTCCAAACATATTTAGTTGCTTCAGCTGCTAGCAAGATTTTATGAGTTTGTAAGAATTGCTTAAAAGAGTACTCCACTGATTTAGTATTGCACTCCTCTGACATTGTTGGACTCACAATGGACAGCTTCAAAAAAAGATCAAAATAGATGCAGCAGAACAAGCGATATTGGGTGGGTTCTGTTCGCCTATAGTTCCCTGTAAAGTGGACTGCACAGGGTATTCAGCCATGTTAAGTAAGATTCCAAACTGTAGGGAAGAACTGAACAAGGGTTCATCACTTCATCTGAAGTTCACAAGCAAGATTACTCATCAGTCATTGTGCCTCGCTGGAATGACAGCGTAGATCTTGTAAATTAATCAAATCACATTTATTCACAAGTTACACACATTTCAATAGAATATCTTGTGTAATGGTATCAGTTTTTGTTTTAGTTCCGTAGTGTAAAATTTCCACAGTAGCAGCAACCAAGCCCCCAGGAAGAGTGCCATGTCTTAAAGCTGATAAGGGTGGAATTGCACCCTCTGGCCCAGAAAGACCTTTCCCATAGACTTTGCATGGCGAAAGAAACTTCTATATTTCAGTGGATAATTTTTTTTTGGGGTACATCAACTTACCAGCCCGAACACTTAAGGGGTCCTTGTTTAAAATGTCACGTTTTTAAATTTTTTTAAGATTCACTAGTAGCCGAATCCAGAGTTATTAAACTAGGCATAATGGACGTGAGCAGACTACACTGTGTGTGCTCATACGACTGTTCTCCCGAGGTCCTGTAGCTGTAATAATGAATAATGCTAACGCAAATGGTTGTAATTCACCATGTGTTCTATTAATACATCCATGGTATGTATGCTGTAAAGCCTGTAATATGGATGAGAGATGAAGCCATGGATGTTATAAAAGAAGCTCTGTTCACAAAACTGCAGGCTAACCTTAGTAGCTAGCGCTAGCTAGTAACTAGCTAGTAACTAGCTAGTAGCACGACATAATAATTACATCTCCTTGGTTGTCTAAATACATCTATCGTTTAGATAGATTATTAGATAAGCATGTAAACTATCAGGAACAACGAAAACACAATGTTTAACATTAGTGAATATTTTATACAATGAAACAGCGAGTTCATGAGGTTGTCACTTGTAAGAGACACGAGAGAGAAGCTCATGAACGAGCATGTTGCTACCGGTTGCTACGACAACACAAATAAACTGTTGCTAGTGCACATGTCCATCGTCATGGGCTAGTCAACGTGGAAGATCCAAGCTCCATGATTGCTTTATGCGCTTTTGAGCACTCTCATCGGAATGAACGGGGCTTTCCGCCGAACGCTGTATCCAGTTCTCTTAATACATCCATGGCAGCAATGTATCCAAGGTGTTTATGTTGCCAGGGTAATACATAGAGGAAGTATCTGCATTGATGACGTTTCAGGGTGTTCCGAATAGAGGAATTTTGTCAAGAGAAGTACCCTTAACTGACATTCCTTGAACAGGGAGGAGAGTAGCCTAGGAGAGTAGCCTACACTGTGGAACGGATATTCCACATATTCTTCTTCCGTCAAAGCCTGGTGCCTATATTACCCACAGTGCAACTCATGCTCTGACAGTTTGGCCAGAGATTCATGTGAGTTATGCTAGAAACGGCTAGTGTAGCCTGAACATGCATCAAGCAGAGATAAGGGGCGAAATACAGAGATCTAGTAAGCTCACTTCTTTCTAACTCCACACCTCCAGATCTTTTTCATTTTCAAACGTGTAGTCTTCAACCCCAGCCAATGCTGTCTCAAGTGACATCACTTGAGGCAATTTATCAGACTTCACACAGCTCCCTTTGGAGCCACAAAAGGTTTTATAGACCATATATGCAGTAGTACAAGGGTGACCAGATTTCCTGGAACTAAAACCGGGACACTTTGCGCGTGACCGTAGTGCTCGTGCACGCACACACTTTTTAACGTGAACATGTGCCAGCCCAGGTCAGACATAGACACAGACAGATTAGACACAATTTTGCCAACAGCACACATAGGTCTACTGCTCACAACATAATGGGGTATCTCAGTTAATATTCATTAATTGTCTTGGTATGTAGCCTCCATATGTAAGAAATAATATTAAAAGCTATTGAGTGAGTTTCGTGTGGGACCAACTTTATTTTTCAGAATTAAAGCATTCTTTTGAGAAAATGCACCTACTGAACTTGTGAAAAACTTTGTGAAAAGGTATTTTTCATTGCATGGCACTAAACAAATTATTTGGAACTGCTGCCACAGGCTTGAACTAAAGTTATGGTAACACTTTACGGTAAGGGTACATGAATTATGAAGTCATGAATGAATTAATTCATGATTTGTGCATTACTTTATTCTTTTATATCTTATGAATCATCAGGAATTGACATGAGTTCATAGCCTCTCATTCATGACCTCATGCATGAACAACACATCAACTAAAGCATTAGGTAAGGTGGGTACATCATTATGCACAAGTTGTGTTCAAATCAGAATTTGATAATTCATGTAGGCCTACCCTTACCGTAAAGTGTTACCAGTGTTATTCTAACCAACAACACACGCACACAGAAATGTAATCTCATTTGATAGAGCAGATAGCTTCCCTATTGGAAACATTCATACAGTATTTGTTAGAGGAGTGAATTTGCTCAAGAATCAATTTGTTGGCTGAAAGCCTAGGCTACTGTGAAATTGTGCACAGGTGTCAGCAAAATTGGCCCGTGTGACGAGTAGCGTCTTTAAGGTGAGAATGGTCATACGGTTCCTCTCGTCAGTCCATGTGTTGTTCATGAGCGAAAAGATCCGCTCAACAGGAGCATTTGTGCCCGGTAGACAGATGGCGAACCGACAAAGGAGACCTACATTTTTGAACGGAATCTCGCTCCTCGTCCCTGCTTTTGAAATGCACGAACATTTCCACCCAGCGCTCGTGCGCTGACTTTCCAGTGGACCTGGGTGGACTGGTTAAAACAAGACAGATAAGAAGAGGCATTGCCACAATGTTTACAAATATACATATACGTACAACGCTGGCTGCACAGATTATGCAGACGCAGACTGCTACGATTGACTGACACACACTGTCTGTTGATGTTGGGGTCAGTGTTTGTTCTTCAGTTTGATTGTATGCTTATGTGTGTATGAAGAAATAAAAACTTTAATGACAAAAAATAAAATTAAAATAAAATCTATTACAGTAAAGTATAAACATCTATTACTGTAGAGTATAAGAAATAGCCACTATTGATACTCAGTCTCTTCTGTCTTAGACCTCTTCATCCATGTTGGCAAAGAACAACACAGACGCTGCACCTTTAAGGCCTGCAGACTGATTGCTAATTGAAGATTTGTGTCAAACAGGTGCTTCAGTGATGTCATACTGATGTAGGTAGTTTCTAATAGTTAGGAACAGAGAGTTTCTGTTTGGTTACCATAGCTAAAACAATGGAGTTTGGACTGCTTGAATGACATCCGTGTTAACTGTTCTGCAAAAGGGTGGGGAAAATGTGTCAATCCAATGAGAAAGGGTTAACACATTTGCAAGAGGTGTCTTCTGCTCTGCTGAGACAGTGACGATGAAAACCAAGTGGATCCCAGTTTCTTTAAGCAGGTCAAAGCAATCAAGAAAAACATACTGTAATTCTAGCCAACATGCGTTCATATTATGCAACTTCTGACATCATTTCCATCCATTTTTTAACATCTGGGGCGACTGTACTCTTCCGTACTCTGAGAATTGTTCGAGCAGCTGTGACCATCCCAACTTTTAAAACCCCTCGTTCATATTTAGATATATTTGACATTTCTGTTTGGTCCCCTAACAAACACAGTCTTGGTGCTACAGGTACCACCACACCCAGACATTTACTCATATAAAACCTCCATCAATGCATTCTTGTTGTGACTAAATTTACCCTTTGTGATACAGTCTCTTAATTGTAAATATTTCCAAAAATTACCTTTATATTCCAGATTATATTTTTGCATAATATCAGCAAACGACATGAACACTACCTCCACACACAGGTCACTTATTTTGTGTATACCTCTTACAAGCCATTGATTCCAATAAACAAATTTCTTCCCAATACGTATGGCTGGGTTATACATTAGAGAGGCGTAAGGTTGTCCTAAGTGCGAAATACCATATATCTTATGAATTTCTCTCCAGACTGCTTTAGAATAAGACAACACTGGGTTTGAAAAATAATTATGCCCAGAAGTTACACTATGTGAGAGGACATCCAGAGGTTCAAACGGGCTAGTTAGTTCCCTTTCAATTTTGATCCAGCTCAGCTCCTGATCTATCCCCTTTAGACATTTCGAATGATAGATTATATAATCTTACATTAGGTAGACCCATACCGCCCTTATTTTTATTTTCTTAATTTCTTACACTCTAATAGATTTTATTTTGGTTTACATGTATTTTGTGTAATATTTACAGTATTTCAGTTTTCAGCCACAGTTTCAAAATAAGAATCAATGGAATCAATAAAATTAGCATCAAAGCATTTCTGATTCTGGTTCCAATTCTTTACAAGAAGGCAGATTTGACAACAAATGGCACTGGCATGAAAGCTACGTACAGTAATAGGCTACAGTGACAAGCATTGGTGCACTGATTCGCACTGAGTGCTGTATTAAGTATTTTGTTGTCCACTATGTAATGGTTGATTGGAAGAGCTCATACACTTGTTTGCAAGTTGTGTTGTTTGAAGGCAACATTTTCTTTTGCTGCATGAGTGCCACTGTTTTGGCCTGTGTGTTAACTGTTTTGAAAAATGTGGAGTTTGAGTTGACTGCTGCTTCAAAGCAATCAAGAAAAACTGTAATAATCAGCATTTTGATTTGAGGTCAAATGTGTTGACCGTATTCAGTTAACAGGTATAATGCTAGCAAGCTAACGTTAGTTTAGCCAGTTGGTTCACGTAGCAGTTACACCTGGCAGGTACTGGGTGTCAATATTTTGTAACAACTCATTTTCACATAAGAATTAGCTGTTAGCATCAGTATGTGTGGTGCAAACTGTTTTAATTTGATTTGTCTTAACTCAGTAAACATTTTAAATAGGTTACGTTTGATCTTACAAAGAGCTAAGCTGGTGCAACCAACTCCCAATTCTTCAAAATATGGAGATGAAATTGACGGCACATGCTTTCAATGATGCAAATTCATTTTTCACGTTCAGGGTTTGCTGTGTAATTTTATAAAATATCTGACTGCAGTAATTTAGCACATATGTGAATTGGTTTGTTGTTTTATTAGTTGGATAGCATTGGACTTGCAACAATATGTTTAAATTAGTCACACTAAATTGGTAGACAAGTGTAGACATTAGTGTTTACTGATTTGCAGAAGTGAATTTTACTTTAGCTTTTTGGATGAAAGCAGTAATCTAAAGCATTTCGAGTCAGGGATTTTACACGCATTGTTTAGACATTGGATGGGACAACCTCTAAGAGGTGGAGAAGTGTAAATGTTTCAATGTGAATGACTGAAAGTGGAAATGAAGGAGACAACAGGGTGACTGGTCCATTGCTCTTAGAAAAGAGACACAGAAAACAGAGAGCTTTTCTCTGTTTTCCTCCAGAGAGTGGAAAAGGGGGCAGGAGGTGTGTTATTCTGTGTGAGCAAAACAGAATGAAGAGATGGGTAGTGAGGGGAGATAAGGTTCATTAGTGGAGGTGAGCAGGAACAAAGCATAATCTCCATTTTAACCTTACCTCTAGAGGAAGGCCGCAGTTGCTGCTGTGATAAAGGACTAGTGCAGCCCTAAGCTATGCACAGAATACTGATTAATCCCTTACCATTGTTATCAGGAGACGTCAGCTAATGCTGCGATGGTGAATCTCACTCAGCTGCTGTGGCTGATGACATTTTTCCTCTCTATCTATTCCTTTCTCTCGCTCTTGTCCATTCACTGGGTCTATACTCTCTCTTCATGAGAGGAGAATAGGTGCCTGGGGCCTTTGATGGCGTAAGGGGGCGTTAGTGTTTTGATAAGTATTGATATCAATCTTATAAATCTGAATTTAATGACCCATTGTGCCTGGACTGTGGACATTTGTCATGGAATCCTCACACGAGGAATAAAGCTAAATAGGTTCTCTGAATTCACATTGACTCATTCGGACACACGATCGCTTGCTTGTGTTTTATAAACTACGGCAATGATGACAACCCTATCGACTTACACTGCACCTTGCCAAATATGCTGTTCAGTAACACAAGAGAAAGTATGTTTCCCTGTGAAGAGCATTAGATGACTGTAGGAAAGTGTGAAAGATTAAAAAAAAGACAGAACAAGAGGGAAGAGCGGTTGAGCCTCTGCATGAGTTCTTACCGTCCTTTCCTGTTTCCCTCCACCTACTCCTCCTTCCCTCTTTTAGACTGTCTCTCTTGATGGATTGGCCCATCAGTTAGAAATAATTAGGATGAGCTGTAGTCTTGTCTCGCTGAATGCAGTATCACCAGGGAGCAGGGTCAAGCCTTAAAAGCAGAACTCCATCCTGCCTTCACTTTATATTCCTGCAGGGGAGGTTTGCACATAAAATTGCATCATTCCACTTTATTACTCTGATAACTCTGTACAGGATCATGCAAAGACAAGCAGTTGCAGTCAAATAGCTGATGATTTCACCTGCTACTTTGTGGAAACTCTACATGTACAGCATGTTGTAAGCTGTTACTTTCTCCAGCATAAGCTCCAGCCTCAGCGTGATCTAACGCAACACAGAGACAGTTAATACGCACAATATATATCTCCTGTCAGTGTGTAAATAAGAATATCCCGATCTGAGCCTAAAGGCGTCATCACACACACATTTTTCCCTTCTCTCTGCTGATATTTTTATTCATTTATATGGAGAGAATCACTCACTCCTCAGCAGATGGTCTTGTCCACTGGAGGCCACCGCTCCATTCTGCAGCTCGCTGATTAAACCATTTTAATACTTATGCTCCTCAAGTGAATGCTGTTTATTAAACTCCAGCATACAGTTATGATAAATAGTTAAGCATCATGGGACCTGTGTGACTCATGGATACTCCAGTGTTGAATCAAGAGTAGAGAGTGAAGGTGGTGTAAAGATTTAGGACTGTATGACTTTAAATCTGCACTAATCTATATTTTTATGTTAATCAAATGACTACCTGTAATGTGAAAGGTGTCACTCTCTGTGACAAACCCACAGAGAATTATCACTAAATTATGCAGTTTTCCTCAGCTCTGTGAAGCTTTTTATGATAAATAAAATGAATATAGTGAATATAGTGAAAATATGACATGTTTAAAGCTTGTTGCGCTGCCCTCAAATGGCCAAAAAATCTTTTAATGCAGCTTTAAAACCTCATCCGACACATACCAACTAATCTTCAGGGAACTAATCTTCAGGTAACATTCAATAACGGAAGCATGGAAGCAGACTAGAGTCTCTTTGATAGGAATACACAATGTCAAACTAAATATTGTGATCGCCAGAAGAAGAGTTTTCCTACACAACACTGTGACAGTTACAATATGTTGGTGTACAAGGCTGCATATATGGCTTTACATTCAGAGAAATCTGATTATTCATCTCACTGCAGATTTAATCCAAGATTTTGAGGAACAACCTATAACAGAGCAGTAAATTAATTGTATTGTCTCTGTCTGTGCCAGACTAGAAGATGCCAGATAGCTCTGCCCATTGCTAATGACACCTATCTCCACCTGTATGGGGTCTTATTGCCATCTTGGGACACCTCGACCTGCCTACTATATCTGCCATCTGCAGCCTTTACACTGATGAGCCCTAAGCCCCAGTGGACCATCTCACCCTTCCAGATAATAGCTTTTTTTTGTCAGGACAGAATCTGACCTTCTGCCAATACCAGTAAACAATGCCATAATATCACAGTCATCCTCATCATCACGGCAATTTCTCTCTGTCTCTATTTTTCTTTTGTTTGGCATGTATGTAAGGCCTTGTGCCCAGTGATGTGTTTGTTTATTCATTCAGACTCTCTCCCTTGTTCCTCTTTAGAGCAATTTATTCTCTTAGATGGAAAGTTTAGTCTGTCTTTCCTCAAGTGTCTCTAACAGACATTGAACCTGTGGTCACTGCCTAGCCCACCTGAAGAAAATTAGAAAAAAAACTCAGACAGCCACAAGGTCTGTAGTTCATTCTCTGCACAGATTCATTACTCAAACATGATCTGTCTTCCTCCTTCTCTTTAAAAGTGGAACCTTCATGAATTTTGTCAGAGAGACAGATTGGTTGGCACCTTCAAAAATGCAAGGTGGTAGAGGTGCCACAGACAATTTGGGACTGGTACTTTTCTCTTTTTGAGATGAATGGGATTGTGAGAGTGAATGAAAAGTGCAGAGCACTGTGTGAATTGTTGGTTGTGTTTTTGAGCCTTTTTGACCATAACACATAAAAGAAAAAGTGTGTGTATGTGTGTAAGTGTGCGTGCTGGTGTGTGTCAGTGCCTGGGTGTTTGCTGAGCCTTTCATGTTCATTCCATGGTGCCTTGTCCGTTTTATGCTTCCCATACTGATCAAACTATGAGTGGCTCAGCTGGCTGGAGAGGACAGGGAACAGGAAAATGGCACATAAAAAAAAAAAGACTAGTCACCTTTTTGGCTGTTGTGCTTCAATGTCCCATGGTTTTGCACCAGGTGTGTACTCTGAGCATGCACAGGATTTAACACACACACTTCCCCCTCTCAAATGCCCTCTCTCTCTCCCCCAGTCATCTATCTCCAAAGTGCATTCAAGCACATGCATGTGCACTCGGGGGAAAAAGACAGAAAGCTCTCCGTGGAGTGCAATTATATTTGCAAACAACATAATGGGTTCATGACTTCCACTCACTATCCATTCACTATCTGTCACATGTTGGCCTATCTTTCCTGTTATGCTTCACCCCGAAGAGGAGCGATCCTGCCCTTTTATAAATACTAAGTATAAGAAACATGTTCTGTTATCAATAAGTCCTCATCTCTCCGCAGTCATGACACATGGCAGCCGAAGTAAACTTACTCCATCCCGGTGATGGAACTGAAGGGAGGAAGATGGAATTCCATCTACTGAACGCAAACCCATTTTCAATTACAGAAACCCCTCACGCACGTAGCGTGTGCCCGTGCATGTTTGTGTTCTTGTAAAAGAAAGGATTTGCTCTAAAATGCAATCTAATCGTTGAACAAATGGGGGAAAAAATTGCTACATCCCAAGTTTTAAAATATATTCTTCGTGTAAGTACAGCAAAATTGCTTTGTGTTTTACTTGACATCCTGATAAGGCAAGGTATGCCATCCTTTTTTATAATTGCTCGACTGAAGGTTTGACAGGAGGCCAGTGCCAGGCCAGGTTGGATATCCTAGCATGGATTTAACAGAGTCTAATACAGATTCCCTGTA
Source organism: Sander vitreus (assembly GCF_031162955.1). Lineage (NCBI taxonomy): Eukaryota > Metazoa > Chordata > Actinopteri > Perciformes > Percidae > Sander > Sander vitreus. The sequence continues at coordinate 18,518,889 of NC_135872.1, forward strand.
AACACACCGCTAGATGAAACTGGGTATGCCAACATGGTTGAATCACTCTATATCACCATGAAATATATTCAGTCACAAAACTGTGCAGTTTAAAACAATATCGGTATATTTTCAAATGATGAACAAATCAAAAGTAGGCTATTAAAAAAACTGGGTTGTGATTCAAAATAATAAATGTGTCCAACTGCTCCTCATTTTGTATCATGAAATTAAAAATACTAGCTTTCCATCATGCTGTGTGACATTCAAATCAAATTAAGCTGAGAAGAAAGCTCATAATCTAAACCATGCAGTCTTGACATACGTCTTTCAGAGTCACTTAGTTCTGCCTCTGACTCAAAACCTCTCTGCAATCAGCAATCCTTTTACTATCACCACGCGTCGACCATCTCCTTCTGGAGGTTTGAGAATTGCATGAGTTTACAGCATGAAACACTGCAGCACAAACGTGTGTACCTAAGGCAGGCAGGTGTGTGTTTAATGTATTTATGAATGTATGACCATGTGTGAATAGTATTTGTACAGCCTATCTTCATTTTTCTTGTAGCATGAACTGTGCATTTTAAAGTTGACACACAAGTGTTTGATGTATATATATATTCCTGCATAAGTGCTATGTTTTTGTAACTTACTCAAGTTGGAATTACAGTAATAACATGACATCATCATTCTCTACCAGCCACTTGCAGTTTTTGAATTCAGGCTGGGAAGTCTGGAGACATAGAAATAATACCAGGAGAAAAAATTAAGGGGGAAAAAAAACATTCACTGCCACATTTATACCAAACTGTATTTTTAGCTGTAAGTAATAAGAACAAGTAAATGATGAGCTGTGGACATTCTATCCAGAGCTATGGAGTTATAATGCAGTTGTTTTAAATGTATAATTTGCACTGAGGATGCAGCATCGAGTCTCATTGTTTAAATGCAAACAAACAGTGTGAGAGTAATGAGAGGAGACAGGAGTTTTGGGAGCATGTGGCTCAGAAGTCTGTCCTTTTTAGGCCTTGTGATATATCATACTGGGACCAGTTCCAATTGAAACTTCAAATCCATCTTTTCTCTTTGGTTTTTAAATTAGCAGTTAACAGATGACGCATCCCAGAGACAGAAGGGAGCAAGCACATAGTGGTGTACAGCAAAGCCGCTGGTGACTGATACCAACCCCTCATGCCACCCAGTTCTCGTGATTTTGAGATTTTTCAGGTGAGTGATTTCCCTTTTCCTTTGCACGCCTCAGATGGGCTGATCTCAGTTAAACTCTTAATAAGCCCTATTTCACGGCATGCAGCCAAGAGATTAGATCTGACAGGGCAGGCGTGGGCTAGAACTGAGACTACAGATCTGCAGGCTAAGCTCTGGATTGGAAATGTTCCAAAACCTGGTGCAGCTTGTTGGATGGAGAGCTCCTCGCTGCATGATGATACCAGGAGCATGATGGTGTAAAATTCCACGCTCCTATTGACCAGCCCACCTGCTATACCACACTTTAGTCTAACCTTGAAGACACAGTTATAGGTGGAAATTTTATAGAAGGAGGTTACAGTTTCAACTTTCTCACTGCCAGATGTTGGTGGAGTTTTCAACTGCTGACCTATCATCCAATCTTACTAAGCACCCTGGAGGCGCTTTGCATACATCACATGAAGTGTGAGCTGCAGCCGCATAGGAATCATATTCCTATGAAGTTGATATATGTTCTCACAGCCCGGTGTTCAGGCAGGTGAACTCAGCTTGCCATATGGCTTAGGGGGAGCTTATTAGGCTCTGAGCAGAAAACACATTATCCACAGTGGACCAAGGCCACTGAGGGATGATTTCTATTATGAAAGCCTTTAATTCCATTGGTGTGAGGAGGAGGGGGGAGTGGAAATGTGGAAAAAGGCTTCAGGAGAGGAGCTGAACCCTGGCTGCTTGACTAATGTATGGACGGAGGATATTTTCAAGGCCCCGTCTACTTCTGACTGGCATTGAAAGAGAAATGTGATTTCTCCCATTTGTTCCCTGAACACAGTTTTATAAGTAATTACATCGTTGATAATACAAATGACCCACCATCTGACTTTCCTCTTTCTTTCTCTCGCTTTCTCTCTGTTGCTCTCTCTCTCCTTTAAACTTGTAAATCAATTCAAATTTCCCCTCAGGGTGTTTGTTGCAAACAGCTTTAGGAGAAGGTTTATAAGGAAACTCATGATGGCCACGCTCAATTTCTCCTCCTCCCAACATTAAAAAAAACATACTACCAGTAGATCTGTAGTTCAGCCAGAGACATGCAAGTAGAAAAAAAAGACAAACAAGTCATTACATATGGGTGCAGTTACAAGGTATAATTAAGTTCTCTTGAGAATTTCTCAAAACAAAACAGCAAATTAACGGTTACACACAACGAATGACTCCTACTGTTTTATTTCTTTTTGCACATACATAAAAACAGATGCACTAGACAGTTTAACCATTAACACCAAAGTAACACCTTGCATCTGCCAAGACAGTAAATTGTTGGTTCTGTACAGCAGCATTGCAAACCTTTTTTCCCCTTCACCATGCACCTGTTATTTATTTACACTGTTTATGGTATTTATTATTGTTGTGCTCCTCTACAGGGTGAATCATTGCCATGTTCCCTCCTGTCGAGCTTTATTGTAAACATCATATATTGAAAATATCAATCTTTTGTCAATGTGAAACAGAACCTGCTTTAACAATATCAACAATGTGCACACACTACCCTCTTGAGGTCAAAGGTTGTAACTGCAGTCAGAGTGAACTTCTGTAGTGACTGCAGTGATCCATCTATCTGCAGAAGATAGATGTTAATGTTTATACATATAAACATGAGGATTTCAAGCTACAAATAATAACATCAAACTCATTAAATACATTCATACATACTTATCTGAAAATATGTAAGCATAGGCTAATGTACATATGATCTCTGAGAGAAGATATTTCATCTGCTTAGTGTTTCAGGCAGGTTCACATTTATCCTTTTTGCATGGGCAGATGAAACTAGAATTTCCTTATGTACTTGACACAGTATCAATAGAATGACAACTTTAATGGTTAACATTTCCATTTGGCAGTATGAGATTGTTAGAATGTAATTTACCTTCAATGTGCTAAAAAAAAAAAAGAGAAGAAAAAGATTGATGGATAATAGATAGATTTTTATCATATGCGGGCTTAATTGGTTAAAGAACGAGCAGCTGCTTTGAATAACCAGCTAATTAAGAGTTCCATTAGGATGTGAGTGCTTGCAAATCTGTAGCTCCATAAATAAAGTGGAACACTGCGAGACTCATGAGGCAATCACTGGAGGTAAATGTCAGCTCTCCGCAGATAAAAGTCAAATTATTATTAACCTGAGGAATATGAAAAAGGCTAATCCAAAAACTGGAAACATTAGGGTTCAAATGTGACAGTAGTATCAACTTTACAACAAATATACAGTATCTTGTATGCTTTTTGTTGACTTGTCGTGACAAGTAAAGCACAGGTGTCACCAATAACATTAATGATGTGTTCCAGAGTCCTGCCAGTGATCGTTAGTGTTATTGATTATACCTGTGCTTTTGCTGCTATGACACATCAAAATATCTGCTTTTAAAATGCCTAGTTAGTGCCTAGATAGTGATCAAAACCAAGCTTTTTATTTCTGGGTATCATCATGTATATACAGTAGGCTACATTGCCTGAGAGTTAGCCACAAACTGCTCAAATAAAGGCTGCTCACAACCGTTTGACTGACAGCGCATGTGCTATGAATTGAGTGTAACTAAGGACAACAGTTCTGCAAACATTATGATAGGATTACATTGTTTGCAATCTGTGCTGAGAGGCACATCATTGAGAATGTTGTGCCACTTGTTTGTGTAACCTGTAGATGTGAAGAGCTGCATCAAATTAGATTCCTCTCCGGCTTGATATGTGAGCTCATTTAAGCTCCTCAGCTTTGCATTCCTAAGAAATACTTCATCACAACACGATGCACCAGACGTGATCCTCAGTCGCCTTTTCTTTTTCTCCTGAAACCTCCTGTGGTGCAAGTTCCAGACGCTAGTCACTCCAAAATGCAAAAGTAAACACAATGCTGGTGGCATAACAATCAAAGAAAGAGACAAAGGGAAAAAGAGATTTTAAAGTAGGTCCACGGCCCAAGTGATAAATAAATGTTGCACAATACACAGATAAATAGGTATATGCAAGATGTCGCCATAAAGAAAACATGACATCTCAATATCAAATTGTTGATTATATGTTGAGACCAGAGTTATAAAATAATTTCAATTCTCCTGAATCCAACTCACCTCCACAGTTTGTGCTGTTGTGACTATCTTTACTTCACAGGTTTCACAAGAGATGAAATGAAACCTGGGAGATTTTCTCTAAAGACACAATTAGCACTCTCCTCTTCCTTGCAAGCTTCTTACCCATCACTGCCGTTGACTCGTAACCAACAAGGGTAAGACGAACGCTGCGTGACCCTGTGCTATACAGCTGGGTATATTGGTGATCTCACTGCTTTTTAAGGTTATTGATGAATAAAGGCTAGATTTCCAGTCGAACAGCAGGGAGCAGACTGAAAAGGCCGGGTGATGCAATGAGACTGACATGATAACTCTGAGAAAGGCTGCAGGATGCTCCAAACTGAGAGAACAGCACAAGGCTCTTGCTATAGTGACCTGCCTACATGCAACCGCTTATGTAGAATAAAGCTATATGCCTTGTTGGGAAAAATATAGCGAGACATACTATAAGTAACACGTAAGATGTATCAATGGATTTTGTAATCAGACTACAGTAAGAGAGTACTTATGTGAAATGTTATTTCAGTTACAGTTTCAAGCTTAGTTATATTAATTTTTTGCAGAAATCAGCAACTGCCAGCAAATATACCTATTTCGTGTTCTCTAAATGTCTGTACCATACTGGTTTTCATTTGTATATAAGTTATTAAATATAAAAAATATAAAGGTACATTTTGGTGGTTTTTTATGTACTCAATCGTTGAAATTTGAATATGCAGATGTGTATGGGCCCCTCTTGGATAGTAACTTAATAAGCTAAATTCCTCAAGCTAAACTGGATTGCTAGCTTAACTGTATAAGAAGAAGGTGAAGTAGTGAGAATAGTTGAAAAAGTGGGAATGGTTTTAATCAGTATCAATTTAATTGAAAAGTTGAATAATATATGTTATATTGAATACTGTATGTGAAATATTTAATGTTTTTTGAAAAGCTAACGCTAAATGAATTATTGGCTTAAAAAGTTGAAAATGCCAAAAGATGTAGAACATTGTACGGTTTAATTTATTTTCTTGCTGAAAGTATGAGTATGTCAAAAAAGTCACAGTATAGTATGTTTAAAAAAAGTCATAAAAAAGTCAAAGAATAGTATATCGAAAGAAGTCACAGTACAGTGTGACGAAAAAAGTGATAGTATAGCATGTCGAAAGAAGTCATACTATATTATTTTGAAAAGAGTCATAGTATGTATAGGAAGGTGGCCGGGGAAAGTAAGTTAACGATCCTTAACTGGGATTTGAACTTGAGTCTCCCACATCATAGTTATCATTACCCATTGAGCTATCCAGTTTTTATAGATTATGGGTGATTTTATCTCACAAAAAAGGCAAAAAACAGAGCCTGTTTTTCTGAACCGTAAATGAAGAATTGGTCACAGCAAATCAGTGAGAAGAGAAGGATGCAGTGGGGCATGTTCTGATTTCATGCAGGAAACATATACAAGAAAGAAGTGTCATAAAAAAGTCATAGTATAAAACAAGTCATAGTATAGTATGTTGAAAAAAGTGATACAAAAAAAATGTATAGCATAGTATGTTGAAAAACGTTTTTAAAAAGTCATAGTATAGCATGTCAAAAAATTTCATATTAGAGTATGTTGGTAAAAAAAAGTCAAAAAGTCATAGTATAGTATGTCAAAGAAAGTCATAGTATAGTATGTCAAAGAAAGTCATAGTATAGTATGTCAAATAAAGTCATAGTATAGTATGTCGAAAAAAAGTCATAGTATAGTATGTCAAAGAAAGTCATAGTATAGTATGTCAAAGAAAGTCATAGTATAGTATGTCAAAGAAAGTCATAGTATAGTATGTCAAAGAAAGTCATAGTATAGTATGTCGAAAAAAGTGATTAAAAAGGTCATACTATAGTATGTCGAAAAAAGTAATAAAAAGGTCATAGTATAGTATGTTGAAAAGTGATTTCAGTTGAACAGCAAGGCATTTCAGTTGATAATACAGTCATAGTAGAGTATGTCAAAAAAAAGTCATAAAAAGTCATATTGTAGTATGTCAAAAAAAGTGATTAAAAAAAGTCATTGTATAGTATGTCGAAAAGTGATTAAAAAAAGTCATAGAATAATATGTTGTAAGAAGTCATAGTGTAGTATGTTGAAAAAAGGTATAGTATGTCGAAAAAAGTGATAAAAAGTCACAGTGTAGTATGTTGAAAAAAGTGTGAAAAAGTCATGTCGAAAAATTTGATAGTATAATATGGTAAGAAAAGTCATAAAAACGTCATAGCATAGTGTGTCAAAGAACATGCAAACTCCAGACAAAAGAACAAGCCCAGACAGGGGATAGAACCATGGATAGAACCATGGGTCTTAAATCTGCACTTCTTGGTGCTAGTTGCAGCAGTACTTACCACTGACCCACAGCATCAGCATATTGTGTAATTGCGTGTGAGAGTATTTCAGTTGAACAGGGAGTCGTTTCAGTTGAACAGGGAGGCGTTTCAGGAAGGTGGCTGGGAAAAGTAAGGTCACATTCCCTGACTGGGATTCAAACATGAGTCTCGCACAGGATAGTCAATGATATTAATTATTGACCTATCCAGATGTTGCAGATTACAAGCGATTTTATCTCAGAAAAACAGGCAAAAAACAGAGCCTGTTTTTCTGAACCGTATGTTGAAAAAAGTCACTTTCACATGAGAGGAGTGTCATCAATGTGAAAATAGTCATGGCATAGCAAAAGTGATACGTTTTTCAGTTTACTCTTTAATCTCCCCCTGAAATGTGTATTTATTTATTTGTCCACTAGGTGGCATGACACACATGTTGAGAGATGTAATGGAACCAAATACTGATTCAAATCTCCTTAATTGTAACAATAGGCTCACTTGAATAGACTTTCTTTTTATAATGATTGCAAATCTGATGAATTTAATGATTGGTTGATTCAGCTTTCATTGTGTCCCGTAATGAATTGAATGAATGAATATTTTTTTCTTACTAAATTCAGAATCAGAATCAGAAAGGGCTTTATTGCCAAGTACGTTTTTTACACATACAAGGAATTTGTCTTGTTGTTGGTGCATGTCACATTCTCTAGATGTAAGAAGGCTAAGAAGAATATAAACAATATAATTATACATATATACACACAGTATGTATTAATAAAGATAGAAAATCAAATGTAAAATTAAATAAATAAGTAAAAAGGAACGGTACAGCAGAGTAGGTACAGTGGCATGAGGAGCCAAACGTGGGGTGGTGAGAGAGTCAGGGTGAGTTCCAGACCTTGTTGATAAGGCTAGTGGGCGGAGGGGAAAAAACTGTTCATGTGGCGTGTGGTTTTGGTCCTGATGGACCTCAGCCTCCTGCCAGAGGGGAGTGTCTCAAAGAGTTTGTGTCCGGGGTGGGAGGGGTCAGCCACAATCTTTCCAGCACGCTTCAGAGTCCTGGTGGCGTATAGGTCCTGGAGCGGCGGCAGATTGCAGCCAGTCGCCTTCTCTGCAGACCGAATGACACGCTGCAGTCTGCCCTTGTCCTTGGCAGTGGCAGCAGCGTACCAGATGGTGATGGAGGATGTGAGGATGGACTCAATGATGGCTGTGTAGAAGTGCACCATCATTGCCTTTGGCAGGTTGAATTTCTTCAGCTGCCACAGGAAGTACATCCTCTGTTGTGCTCTGTTGTAAAGAATATCACCTGACAATTCATGAGGTAAAGGTATAATCCAGTGGGTTCATAATGAAACAAAAAAGTACTTGCAAGATTTAAGATACACCAGGAGATCCTGCTACAGGGTGTGCAGCAGGTGCAGCAGTTTATATTCCAGTGAGTGAGTCATATATTAAGGAAAGAGTATTAGACCATTTGTCAGTATATTCCACAGAGCTATTGGCAATATTATTGGCCTAGCAGTGTATCGATGAGAAGGAGATAAATAACACTGTCGTTGCCTCTGTCTGTTTTTCAGCACTAACAAGCATACAATCAGGCAGACCATCATTTAGAACATGTATTTTAATTCAATATTCCTTATAATTTACAGAATGGATTTTAGGGTAGATACACACTTCATTTGGGTGTTCATGTTGGCGTGGAGGGAAGAGAGCAGCTGGATATTCTGGCCAAAACAAACACTCACAATTAAGCATGTAGACCTACAAGTTCCACTAACCAATGCCAAAGCTAAGACATTCATTGGGACGTATAGCACAACCAGTATAGCAGGAGTTTTGAGATGATAGCCCAATGGAACTGGAAGACAGCTCTATAACATAAAAAGACATTCTGATGCTGGGAGAATGGTGGGCTGAAAACGCCGAAGAACGAAGAAAATACCATAACTCATCTGAGAATAGGCCATACAAGTCTCAACCACACATTATATAAAATAGGCTCCCCAACTGGAACATGCACACATTGTAACATATTGCTACTTCATTGTAGAAAATACAATATCAATAGAAAACCCCTTTTTCAATCAGTAATAAAGACAACACATCATGACTTTTCAATGTAAGGTCTCTTAGGGAACACAGCAGGCAAGATATACTTGGACATGATTACGTTTTTTAAATAAACTGATTTAGCTCAAAGAATTCTGCATCTCTTGTTCCACACTCCAGTCCAGTTAGTGGCGGTAATGGACCGTAGGCTGGTTTGTCAACCGGCAATAAACACCAAAGAAGAAGAAAAAGCAGCTACGCAGGAGAATGGATGGATGATGTCTGCGCAGAAGGGTCAATTTCAAATTCTAACCAGTTCGCTTACTAAAATGGCAGATGAAGTAACACGAGAGTGGAGCGATGACCAGCTCAAAAGTGATGATTTCCCCAAAAAAGACATTATTACGTTCATTCAGGACAATGCAGCACACTCGGTATGTTTATCGCTTTAGTATCTTTGTGATTTGAGTTGAATATATGTAGGTTAAAATGTTAACGCTCACTTTGAGCTGCAGCATGCTGTGTGGTTAACGTTAGCTAGCTAACGCTAAGCGTAGCTACATCAGGAAGGCCGTGTTGTGTTTTAGCATCTAGCAAGGCAGAATGTACAACAGTACACTCATATTTAAACCAAAGAGTTCTGCACTGTTGAGATAAATGCCATAGCTCATTATTTCATCTGACCAGCAGCAGAAACGGTTACATTTTATGTTTACCGTGATTTTGTATAAGTTAGCCGTGACTGAAACACATTGATTGATTTGATTTGATTAGGAGCACACATGATGGTAAAACAAAGTTGTCGTCTGCTTACTTTCTCCTTGTAATTGCATTTTCTCTTTCAGTTCCTCAATGAGCACAAGCTGCTGGGAAACATAAAAAACGTTGCTAAAACAGCAAAGAAAGAACAACTGATTATTGCCTACAATCAGCTCTTTGAGAGCAAAGTAAGTGATGATAATAAAGACTTGATGTTGTACATAGTGGCTCTGCATCTGTGGGGTTGATGTCTGGCCGGGTTGGCTTACAAACTCATTCAACAATGAATGAATGGATGGATGGATGTGTGTGTGTTTCATGCTTCCTTTGTCATTTGCAGAAATTTAAAGGCACAGAACCAATTGAAGATGTGACCGAGCAGGTTAAAGCAGTGAAAATTGAAGTAAAGTCCAAAGAAGTCCCGGCAGAGGTTGTGGATGAGGTACGGGTCCAGGGTGTTGAATTTGGCAGATTTTCATTCAGAACATTTTTTTCATTTTTTTTTCTTTGCACTTTGTACAAACTACTATTAACGGCTCCTGCATTGCTTTTCTCAGGGTCCGCCAAAGTACACCAAGTCCGTGCTGAAGAAAGGTGACAAAACCAACTTTCCAAAGAAAGGCGAAAATGTGAGCTGCTGGTACACTGGCACCTTGGAGGATGGAACTGTCTTCGACACCAATGTCCCCAAAAGTATGACAGACCTGCACCTTACAGCGGCACTCCACCCAAAATATTGTCAATTGGTCAATTTTTTTTTTTTTCTAAGGACGCAACAAAATGCTTGAGATTCCTGGACTCGTGCGCAACCATCTTAAACAGGCCTTTCAGTATTTATTTATTTTCATCTCCTAATCTTGTCATTTTAAACTATGACACTTGTCCTTTGCGGTTCTAGGTACAGATGAAACCAGTATCCTATGATGAAGAAGATTCCATCTTCAGGTTTAAACCTTCACTGTTCTCTCTCTCTGCAGCGGAGAGAAAGAAGAAGCAAACTAAACCACTGACCTTCAAAGTTGGCCTGGGCAGAGTCATCAGAGGAGTAAGTGATTCTGATGGTTTTTTTTTTTGCTCTGCATCCAAGCTTCAGTCAGTTCCTGAATATGACACTTCTCAGCCACATGCCATCATCAGTAATCCTTTACTTTCACAGTGGGATGAGGCCTTACTGACGATGAGCAAGGGTGAAATTGCTCGATTGGAGATTGAACCAGAGTGGGCCTACGGAAGGAAGGGTCTCCCCGACTCAAAGTATCCTTTTCTTTGGCTGGTTTTGTGCTTCACTGTACATGTCATGTCTAGGTTCACGTTAGTTGTAGGGTTTCCAATTTTCCTGCCTACTAAGGCTGTCCCCAATCCCCTTTTTTTTTTTTTTTTTTTAAGCTTTGGTACTAATCAACATTTAATGTTTGAATATTTAGTGGCACGGGGGTGGCATGACTCGGGCAGTACTCAACCAGCCAGTGCCGTGGCCGAACGCAGTGACATTGTGCGCAACCGTCTGTTCTGTTTACCTTCAATAAATCGCATGAAAACGACATCAGGCTGCTACAGTATAAGCGTACACACATCAGTCTGCTCAGTTATAACTCGACTCGGCCAGACATTTCTCTGTTCTCAGCGGAGATGGGTCGCATAGCGCTGTGTGCAGTGTTCACACTGTATAAATTAGCCTAGCAGAACTTTATAGCTTTGTTCCAACAGATCACCACGGTGAATTTTAGCCTTCATGCACATTTTTGTCACGGTCTCTCTCTGCTGCGCACCAGGTGTGTGTGTGTGTGTGTGAGGAGACTCGCACTGAAATGGAAACTCTGTTGCAATACGTCTTTCGCTTTATTTAATGGAAGTATTTTTTTAAGGATTCTATTCTATGTACTATTCTATAGTATTGAAAATGGAATATCCGAAAATCGAGTAACAAACGAACAGTCGAATATTTGCTTCCAGCCCTTCTGTCTACACAGGTGATCAGGTGTTGTATTTTGCAGCTGTAACTGTTTTTGGAGCAAGTCTCCTTTGGGAGTGTCGATACACTTCGTGTTTCTCCTGTACTGCGGCTGTAATTTGATCTGATGAAAACATTTTCATTTTGTATTGAAAGTTGTCTATTCCTTAACTCCAGCTCTACCAGAATTCCTCCCAATGCAAAGCTGATCTTTGAGGTTGAAGTGGTGGCTGTGGATTAACGAGCAACTGCTGGCCAGCATGCATTGCATTTCAAGGGCAGAGGGAAAAATACTCAATGGCCTTGCTGTAAAGATTCAAGTTAAAATGGCATTTGGATTGTGTTCCTACTCTGTCTCATTCATCACCATGTTAAAAGAATTGATGACCAATTATTACAGCATTTTGGCCAAAATGTGATGGCTTGTCAATAATGTACATATGAGACACCCTGAAACCTTATTCTCTGCATTTTCTTTTGTTCTTTTGCATGTACAATGTATATGATAAATAAACCTGTTTCAGAGACTAAGTAGTACGGAATTATTTCTATGTTTCATATAGGTTTGATGTCCAAATTGTGAAGTTTAATTATTCACATGCATGTCATTGGTTAAAGAACTATTTTTTTTAATGTTTAAGGTGCAACATCAAGTAGATTTTGTTCTGGTATAAAGCTACAACTACAGTCATGTGCACTGATCTTTCAGATTTAATATACGTGTGTATATATATATTTATATTGATTTCCATTTCTGTCTAACTCAACAGCACTGTTACATATAAATGCACTAATACCAATGAGTATTTACTCATTGACAAGATACTGTACATACTTTAATCTGGGTTTATTTCACATTAAAAACACACTAATTACCATTCCTTAAAGTGCCCACCCCTTGAAGTTTTGTAAATGACCTGACTTTAACACAAGACAGTGGTTACAAAATTGTCCCCCAAATATTTTCCTAGACTGCGTCAAATATTTACAGCAGATGACACCAATTTAAATACGCAGGAAAAGAACTCACCAAATCAAACGTGAGACTTAAGACCATTATGAATGACATTTAAGACCTAAACTAAGCTCTAAAGTCAGTTTTTTTTCCAAGCCAAGTATCCCTTAACTAGCACTTCCCCATAGCTGAAGAACAAAAATAAATAAATCTGTTTGTCTATGGTACAATCTGAAAGAGACTCGTGCCAATAAACACAAAAGCTGATTGGCTGCAATATAAATTGCATGTTGGTCTCATTTGTAGTCGGAATACAGCAAAATTATATTTGGACTAGCAAAAGAACAAAAAAGAACATAAAGGTAGAGTTGTATGGACGTAGGAAAATTTAAGACCCGTTTAAAATGATTTAAGACCTAAAACAATACTTTAGAGTATTATAGACTTTTGAATGGCTGAACATTTAGAAATTTTAGACTTGAAGACCCTGCGGAAACCCTGTTGTCACAAAACCCTGGAAATAGCAAGGACACCACTTTAAATGCAGGATACACCACACAAAGTTCTCTTTTGTCCAAGCCAAATTTATTATTCTGTACAGCAGGATAACATTTAAACTTGTAAAAACCGATGGGATGAGATTAGGTTTCTCCTTTTGGGCATTGGAGCACTTAGGAGTTGGCGTTGGGTCCCTTCTTCTTTCCGAAGGTGGGCACCACGTTCACAAAGCGCCTGTTGTACTGGATGCGACGCTTAGCACGGCCAGTCCTCTTTTTCTTCTTCTCCTGCTTGTCAACCTAGACAACATGACAGAAAGACATTTGTTATTTCTCTAAGATCAGAACGCATTTTAAACTAGCTTATCCAAAACAGAAAATACACAAGCCAATCCAAGTTCTTAAGTTAAGTAAAGGCATTTATATTTTACTGGAACACAAGGTGCTGGAATAAGCTTAAAACTTCCTTACCTTGGGTGTCTGTCCCCTCACTTTTCCGGCACGGGCCAGAGAGCCGTGAACCTTACCTGAGGGGGAAACAAGGAACAGGGGAAGTGTGAATTGGGATATTTCCCAGACAAATACAGCTTCTGCAATTGTTTAGACAATAATGTACCCATTGGGGTCCATGAATGATGAGGATCTTAAATATAATGGCTTGTACGACAGCGTTGCTGGTTTGGGGATCATGACTGGTCTTATACAACCAGCAGCGTACCCAGAAAAAGCTAAATTTGTCCCTTGCTCATTCAAAATTAGGCATAGACCGATACTTTGGCTCTGCTACAGCTCACCCACAACACTGACTGACACTTTTACTGTATTATGTTGAAAGATTCTAATTTATTAAACAATTGCCTAAGTATTTTTTAAACAAAAGTTCTTAATTTTGATTTAGGGATTTATTTATTGGGGCATTCACTTTATGTGCGTATTGGTTCCAAATAGCTGTTATCGTTTGTTTAATAATCGGTAACATATCAGCCTTGAAAAAACGGTATTTGTCGATCCCTATTCAAAAAAATGTTTACGATCAACAGGGAACACTGGCTTTTGACTTCTATCCCCACAGTGTCTTTGGTGGATGAGTGATCAAATGTTTATTTGAACACAGGACTAGACAACACAAAAATACACAGTTATTCTGTGTACTGACCTCCCAGCAGCCTGCCGGCTACCTCCAGGGTGCAGTGCTCTGAGACACCACAGGATGCCAGGGAGGCATCATCCTCCAGCGGGCTCCCAGCAAGCAACAGCACCTGATCCTCAACCAGGAGACCCTCTAGATCCTGGACATGGGCCTGAGAGACGAACCAAAGTATTGGCGTTTTTATTCAAGCCAAAGCCATGTAAAAATCACTACTAAGGGTACATATAGATCACTGAAAACAGCAATGCAGTCAAGTTATACAACTATTTCGAGATAAGGTGCTCTGGTGTATTCTCATCAATTTGTAATATTTTTACCTTGATCTGTCCAACAGTCTCCTGTCCGGTCACCTCAAGGGTGTGAGTGTTCTGGGCACGCAAGAAGAGCTGCATCTTGATGCTGGAAGAAAGCACCAAAGAGCCAAGCGACTTTAGTCATTATCAGTGTTTCTACTGCGGAAATCAGCTTGAGGCGTTGGTATTATTTGTGGCAGTAAACATTGGTCACCAAGTCCGCCACGTTGTGCCAGTGTCTACTTGTTACGTAGTTAATGTTGACGTTGAAATACACTTACAAGGTATACCCTGTCACAAAACGGGCAACTTAAATACTGACGAGAAGCTGAACATGCTGGGAGCTGGAACAGACTAGTCTCTCTCGGTAACTTGCTAATGCTATGCTAGCTTAACTAGCCGCATGGGGCACACGTTTCATAAAGTCGCTTGAAAACACGTGCAATTTGTTGTAACTGTTCAAATACACAAATCACTTGAGATAAATGATGATATAGATCATATATTCGCATACCAAAACAATCCAGGGTTTGTCATAATTAGGGTTTTTCACTTAAACTGCACAGGCCTTACCTCGTTTGATGCTAGTCGTTCAACGCTAGGCATAGAAAGGGCTGTGTAAGGGCCGACACTGCGCATGTGCGGATTTACGTAACCATGTCGAAAGCAGTGGCCACGCCCACCACGCTTTGGAGGTTGAAGGTGATGCGGTTAATGATAGATCACTTGATTGGCTTTTACGTTGATTTAATTGGCAACAACTCTACATCTTTCACTCAGTGACGTGCAATTTGTTCATATATATATATATATATATATATATTAAACTCCGTGTGTCGCATGTAGCACAAACTCCACCCACCTCTGGAAAGTTAGGACCAATCATTAAATCTTCTGTCAAACTAAAGGCGCTGTGGCTTGAGCAGGCCTAGGTTTATTTGTGCGCTTTTATGTTTTAATGTATTTTTTTAAGTTTCTATGGATTCATTTCTTCACATTACTCAGCAGTCAAACATTAATTTTATTAAGTCACTGTTGTATAGAGGTAACGTGTTACATCGACTATTAGGTTCTGATAATGTGCACTTAGTACTGAAACGGAGCAAGAAAATATTTCTGTACTTAAAATACATGATTGTGTGATGATATGCTCCTAAATATCTCATGAGAGCTGCATTGAAAGAATTATAAGGATGATGAAATCAACAAGAGACACTTCAGGATATCAATCTTTATTAGGAAATCAAGTCAAAATAAAAAAGAGGAACTCTTCATTTGCTTAATGGGAACATAACCATGAAAGAAAAGGAGGGACTCTCCATTTGATTTATGGAAACATAACCATGAAATATTAAAAATCTTTTAGTTTGGGAGAGAGAAACACATGACTCAGGTACATCAATGACAGCCTCCTGTACAAGTTTAAATCTTAAACACAAAGAAAGAGACCAAACTAAGTCATCCAATCTAAAAATTAAAAAGCTTTAATCGCACAAGAAAAAAAAAGAAAAAAAAAATCTGCCTTCACAAATAACATGCATTAAAGAACCCCAAAAAGCAGCCGGTGATGGAGATGATGAATGTGGAAATTAATGTGTTTACACATTAACATGACTGATCAACATGACTGTCACGGAGGGCCAAGTGTATTATATTCCAACTAACCACTACCAATTTTAACCGATAAGCACACTTTAACAAATCAGCTTCTGTGGTTGGATTGAAATCTCCATGACAACATGTTGAGAAGCCCTGTTCAGAGATGTAGGCAGGTCAGATAGGTTGCTTTCATCCGAGTCTCCATCTTCCCGTCAGGATTTTGTCCATCATGTTGGGGGAGGAGGGTAGTACTGGTTATACTGAGCGTATTGGTTGTACTGTCCCCAGGAGTTTTGTCCCCAACCGCCGTATTGTTGCTGAAAAGGAGGGTAAGCGAAAAAAGTTGAGCAAATTACCATAATCCCTGACATTTTCAACAGGCTTAAACAAAGCATGAGTTTAACTTTGGTTTAGCCCATTTTACCTTGGGGTAGAGCCAATTTGCGTATTTATTTTTCTTCCATGTTTTTGCTGAAGAAACTTAACAGGAGTGCATTTGGTGTGTAATATGAAATGTTATGAACACAATAAAAACATAGCTATCGTCATTGACCGTGTTCCATCCTATGTTCAAGGGCTTCAGTTGCTAAATCACCCAGTGTCTAGACCACAAGCGTCACAACAGCATTTATGCGACACCTGAAGTGACTTTCTGTACGGGTCCGTCTCGTCCACAAATTTCAAAGCGTTGAGCAGCCAAACTTTCTGTACAGTGTGTTTTATTGGTATGTGTGAGAATTCCTGATTTATTTGTCCATCAACACTGATGCTAGCCCGACAAGCCAGACCCACATCAAGATGTTGGGTCTGGGAACTCGCCATTGGCAGGGCTCAATCCGAGGGGCGGGATAAACGGTTGTCTTTCAAATTCCCTCTGCACGCAATAGGATAGCGCTACAACCAACCAGAGCAATGAAGAAGGTAGCGGAGCTAGTTGATGGATTAAACTTTTGCCGTATCCGGTCGGCAAAACTCCAATCACATCTTCCTTTTTGAAGAATGACTTTGGTGCCGTTCTTTTCTCAAAGAAAAGCTTAACTCCAAATCTTCCAGAGTTGTGGCCAAAGCCGATTCAAAAGACCGCTGTTCGCAGCAGCAGCCATCTTCTTTGTTTTCAAGTAGCAGGGAATTCACGCGGAACCGTCGTAACTCTGCCGTCATTATGTTAAGCCCGCCCACCGACTCTATACACCATGTGATTGGACTGACTAGAGTTTGGTTTTTTCCAGCTCGCAAGCCAACAGAGAGTTGAAATTACATTTGCAGCTAGGGTGCGTCTAGATTTCTAGACTACACTTTTGCCAACTACTTAGATGGGCAAAAGCGAATGGAGAGTCGGTGGGATTACAAACCTAAAATGAGTGTGCTGCTCTGTGGCTCAGTCAAAAGACAGCACTAGGTTGTAAAATGAAGATGATATATTTATTCAGTGCTTTTTTATTGGGGCATCAAACTGGTAGAAATCTAGACGCACCCTAGCGGCTGCAAATGTAATTTGCAGCTAAGGTTGTCTAGCAACTCTCCGTTGGCTTGCGAGCTGGAAAAGCCAAACTCTAGCCTGGCCAATCACATTGTGTATAGAGTCAGTGGGCGGGCTTAACATAATGACGGCAGAGTTCAAAAGAACAGTGCTCTTTTGAATCTGCTTTGGCCGCGACTCTGGAAGACTTGGAGTTAAGCTTTTCTTTGAGAAATTTCATTCTTAAAAAAGGACGATGTGTTTGGAGTTTTGCCAATTGAGCCCTGCCAATGGTGAGTTCCCAGACCCAACATCTTGATGTGGGTCTGGCTTGTCAGGCTATCAAACTTGGATATTACTGAAAAAATAGACTTGAAGCGTAAATAAACACTTCAAGTTACTCCTGTGAGACACAGCTGAGACGTGAGCCTGCACGGAGCCAGTACAGACAGCTGCATGGATTAAAATGAGAGCACATTATGTTGCGTAAGCCGTGCAAGTGAAAAGTGCACCTGATACGCTTGCAGTCTACACGTGAGGGACAGTCCATTAAACATATGGGGGATTTCTTGTGTGTGTGTCCAATTATTATTAATTATTTCTAGGCTTGAGCACTTGTGCCTATGTTGTTCGAACATTTTTTTAAATAGCCAAACCGCAGGGATGCGTTGGTTTTTCACCACAGTAAGAAAAAAATCTATATCTTCACAGCCTAGCTTAATGTGACATGAATCGAAAGTAAGGAAACCTTTTTCAGTGCCATCGACTGCTCAGATAAGAAACCCACCTGGTACCAGTTGTTGTATGCAGAGTTGTTTGCCTGCGTGTCTGCCACGGCGTTTGCAGCATCCGGGGAACCGTCGTCTACACGCTGTCTCTTTGCGTCAGGTTCCTGAGAGCTGGAGACAAATAGTTTCAAGTTAGTAAGATCCTTGTAAAGTAGTTAACTGAGAAATTAAGCCCTGGGTTTAGGGTCATTCACTGTGACACAATGAATAACTGACCACAGAACACTTCAGTTGAACTGCTACTAATCTTATCCTTGATCGGAAAGTTATATGAAAAAAACTTATGTGTTGATGTGACCCAAGCCCTGTTCCCATTATCCACCTGTCATACCCGTTCTCGGCCTTCCTCTTTGCGGGTTCACTTTCTTTCTGTAGTTTCTGATGTTCCTCATATGCAGCCACAAGCCTGAAAGATGTTAAAGAATAAAAATTACTTAATATTAAACATGATCAAAGGAATACTAAATAAAAAAAAACTAGCCATTACTCAAAGTAACAAGAAAACTCACACATTGATGTCACTGCCAAAGTCCTCGAGGAACTCAACCTTGCGCTGGCAGAAGAGGAGGCGGGATTCAAGGGGCATCTGGCTGTTCAGGGCCCGGTCAAAACAAGCCAAGATCTCAGCCTCATTCTGCGTTACATCTCCACTATATTCCAGCTCAAGCAGGTTTAGATAGAGTTTTGGACTCGTCTGTAAAGCCACAAAAATATTAGTGTGCATCTCACAACATGTGCAATACAGCCTTAGTGGAAAAGGTACAAGTCACTTAATTGCAGACTCAAGTTTCTCTTTGCATTCTGAGTAGAACTTATTTAATGAGAAACCTAACTTTCCATACTTGTCCGCAGTTAAAGTGTCTCGAAATGTTATCTAGTAATAATACCTGTTATCTTGTAGAATTAAATATAAACTATTCTTGCAACTTACACAAATGCAAACATTCAGCAACCACTCAGATTTTCCATTTAGGGATAAAACTAACACTGTAAGTCAGAAAAAGGATAATTGTATGATCTCGGTAGAGTGCGTTGGTCTGTAGACACTGTTGAACCTTTTATTAGCCTCCACAGAGGGTTATGTCACCCACAAGTGTGTAAATGAAAAAAAGCATGTAAATGAATTACTTTTACTACATGGCTTCCCCCTCCCCCCCATACGGAACCAGTTCGTACCTGGTCTTTTTCAATAGCATCCAGCAGCACCTTCCTGGCCTTGCTCAGACTTCTCTGCACCTTCATCATCTGCCTGGCCAGCTTCACAGCATAGAACGATGTCTCAGTGGCATTCTTCGCAGACTCCATGGCCTCCCTTAACAGGGCCTCCGTTTCCTCCAAGTTACCATGGCGACGCTCAAGACTGACCCTCCGAAGGCGCACCATGGCCAGACCTGGGACTGCTGCCTCCAGGGACTTCAGGATGCCACGAGCCTCCTCTACATTACCTGGGCAAAGAAATACAGAATAGTGTCAGCATGGCATAACACAAGGCAAATTATATTATATTTTATTATTTAAAAGTCTGTTATCACTATGTACACAGTGTAGTCACTAGGGTTGGGTACCAAAGTGCCGACGTAAACGGCAGTAACGAGACCGAATAAGAACGAAAATTTCGGTGCCTGACTTTACACTACACTCGACAGCAGGTAACGTTAGCCTACCTTTAGCTAGCAGCTGGATTAAACACTGTTAAAATGCTGACAGCTAACATTAAACAGTTTAAAGTGTGACTGTATTTCACTGTAGAGGATTCCAACACCGGGACGCAACAGTCTGCTCTGCAGCGCAGCAGCTGCCGCTGTCGGAATTAAACAACACAGACGGTGTGTTCACTTAAAACAGGTAGCTTCGTGGTGCATTCAAAGTTATATGTAAAATACCCTTTTCCCATCTGGTGGTTGTTTTGTTTTTAACGTTCAACAGCAATTTACTGGTGAAATAAGTTAGTTATTACATTATTATTAAATCTTTAATTTTGACCATATGGCCTTAGCAATAAACAAGCCGTTCTTTAATGCCGCCGACTGTCGTTTAGTACCCTTCTTTTTTTGACTTTATTAAAAAGTACCGGTTCAGGCACCAGCACAGTTTTAAAAGTATGGCTTTGGCACCGGTATCGGGAAAAACCCAAACGATACCCAACCCTAGTAGTCACACAATCGGACGTAAGATATTTATACCCGTAGAGAGACTTCTCAAAATCTCCTGGATAATTTGTCTGTTCACTCACCTTGCTGCTCCTCAAAGGCAGCCCACAGGAGGTGGATGGCTGGTTTCTTGGGCAAATGGATGGTACACGCCTTCTTGTAGACATGTCTCACGCCGTCAGTGCTGTAGCCCTCTAGATATTTTGCATACTTCAGAGTGAAAAAGAGAGGAGCAAGTTGGAAGAAATGCAGGGAAGGAAAGAGAAAAAGAACAGAGGAGAGAGGCAAAAGAGACAACACATTTTAAACCTACATTTTCAGTTGTCAGAGACAGTGAATTTCTTCATTGACAAGATCGTTTTTAGAAATTTTCTGTGTAAACCCATCAGCACCTTCATGGAACCAATTAGATAAGTTTCTGTAAGGTAGTGGGAGACGAAGAAGATGCAACGTAGTAGTTGGCAAATGCTGCAGTCAAATCTTGTGTGGCAAGCTGGCCATCCCCTAATACAACAGATACAGTCACATATCAACGTTACACGCAAAGAGAGTGAAGGACGATTTACTGTGTCGATGTGTTATCATCGTTGGTGGGGAAGTGCGGGGTGGTAGCGGGAGTGAGAGAGAGGCTAAAGGTCACATTACCTTGGTCCAGAACTCCTCATAGAGTGCACAAGCGATGAGGCATCGTTCAAAAAGAACGACCACGCGCTCCGGAGTCCCATTTTCGATTTCAAAGTCCAGGTACTCCTTCCAGTTGTTCAGCTGGGTCTTCTCTAAGGCTTTGACATGGAAGTATGGCCTCTTAATCTAAAAAAAAAAGAAGAAAAGAAAAAAAAAAGACAGATATGAATACATGTTTTTTACAGTGTCAAAGAACAAAAAGAAAAACACATTTCCAACAATTAACATTGTTGTGGAGAAACAAGACACATACCCCTTCCTCAAAGGTCCAGCGCTTGCTGACTTCATGTTCGTTGTGGTTGAACACTTCCTGCCGAACCTCGATCACCTTGTGGCGCATATTCTCGATCTCCGTCACTCTCTACATAAAGACACACAAAAACCCATGGTCAGCACCGTCATGTAATCTTCACCGTATCACATTCTCCACTTGATGTAAAAACTGCTAGTCCTGCAGCCAAGGATTTACATCACCATGAGCTTGCCAGAGCCAAGAAGCCTGTGGAGGGGGGAGGCATGTATGCACCATGCATATCAGCCTCTGGGTGCAGGTTCTGGGCCTCAGTTGATCCTTTTAGTTTTAGGGCGAGTCCCTGACTGGATGCCAACTTGAATCCCCCCTGGCATTCATTGGCTTGGCTGCTGACATAAAGACACCTCTTCAAACCTAAACAAAGCTTTCCGTCTAATAATGGAGAAAAGGCAAGCACCTGCTAACCCCTGCAACCAGTGCTTTTGTAAATGTGTTTCCCCTGCAGGAGGAAACCGGATTTTTACCTTAGCAGGGTCTGTAAGATCCTCTGTACCAGGTGGCAACTCCTCCTGATCAACCGTTGTGCCTTCTTCCTCGCTGATCATCGCCAATAGGCTGGCCTTTGAGAGCTCGAGCCTCAGCTGAACAAACTCCTCTTCTGACAAGAAGTGTTTGGGGTTGTTGTTCTGCACGTGCTCTTTGAACCTGCAAAGATTAAAAAATGGGTATGTCAGATCCAACTCAAAGAAAGGTTCTAAAATAGTGTTACATGTAGGTATTATTTTAGTCAAAGTGGCCTGAAAGAAAGAAAAAAAAAGAAGCTTATTTTAAGTCTTTCTTCGACTACAGATAACCTGTGTCTCTGGAGTATCGAGCTGGTAAGGAGCTGAAAGAAAGATATAACATGACTGCAACCAAAGTTGTATTCCGTTTCCCCCCTACCTCTGGAAGTGCTGGGAATAAAGCTGGGTTGGGATGCCCAAGATGCGGTCATAGATGGCGCTGACGTTAGCCAGTTTCCCCTGCTCTGTCTCCCAGTTGATGAAGGACTCCCACAGACGGTCTGAGCGAAAGTCCGTGCCTGCTGCAAGCACTGCATGTTCATAGGCACTAGTAGGAAAAAAATAGGAAAGGTTGTGAATCTTGCGCAACTATTTGTCGTCTTATCACATATTTGGTTAAATTCAATCATGAACACACAAAAATAGGGACGATGAGATTTCACATCAAGTTTCTGCTGTCAATAAATAAGGGTCACAAAACACAAGTCTTTTACTTACGCTCGAATGCGTCCCTCGGTCTCTGGGTCACTCAGGTCAGAGTTCTCTTTGATAAAGGTCAGGTAGTGCAGCCACAAATCCACACTGAGAGGGATGGCCTGCAAGCCTCTTCTGTATACCTTGGGAGAGACCAAAGACAAACAAGCCTGTCAATGGCTGGAATAATTTTACTTCAGTCATTGAAGTGCGTTTCTCTTTGCCCCTCTGGTTTAACAGTTGCTCTTTGCGGTCTCTAAAAGGACCAAGACTTAGTCACAATTAAATGGTCTTAAGTCACTGTGCTAATATAACAATGGGATACATAAGAGGCAATGCCAGAATAATCCAGCTGGTGACCAGCCAAATATTTGACTAGACAGAATAGCACATACAGTAATACCTAAAAAACTAAATACAAGAAAGCAACATATGCGTCCGAAAGATATTTATATTTACCTCTTCTGCAACCTGTATGTTCTCGTGCTTTTTCTCAATATCAGCATACTTCTTCCAGTAGCCATAGCAGTAGGGATAACGTAGGAAGAATATATCAAATGACTTTCTCACAGCTGGAAGGGCATTCTGCAAAGGAGAGGCAATAGCAGAAAGATTGATTATGTTATTTTCTGTTTAGTATAATACTTCTGTTAAATTTTAGTAATACACGTAATATAACGTGTCAGCACATCTGCATGTTTTTCTTACCTCTTGCTCCACATACTGCAGCAGGTAGACCCAACCATTGAAGTCTTCTGGGTTCTCCTCGCATCCTTTGAATAGTTTTTCAAACTCACTGGGCAGCTCTGGCTCGGGCTCAGTAGGAACAGTCAACTCTTCTGTTGTCTCTTTGGGTGGTTCTTCCAGCTCCATGCTATCCTCTGTCATCTGTGGGGCCTCAGTCCCATCTGGACAAGTTAACAAAAATCAAAGAATGTCACAGTACAATGTCTCAATATGCACTCAAAGTGAATTTGACTGGCAAAACTGTAAAAGGCATTCTTACATTACACAATAATAAGTCAAAAAAAAAATTATTTTTAAGTTTTGGATCAGTTTTCACTTCTTCCAACAATATTTTAAATTTAGAGTCAATGTAGATTACATATTGCAATAATATCAATATCTTACAGTGAGTCATTATGGAAACAAAACTTGCTAGATATTGTGTTGTTACTTTGGCCAGGTCATCAAAAAAGCAAACAAGTACATTCATGATTTTGTCCATGTTGAGATTAGAAGTATAAAACTTCGCATTTTTTAGCTTTTCATATAGACGTGTTTAAATAACTGGTATGCTGCCTTCCAAACAGACAGCTTTTTCTAAAGGCAGTTTGGTCTTCAGATAACGTTTTGCACAGTGGCTGGACCATCCTAAACGACAAATCGAGTTCCGCAATGAAAGTGCTAGTGCTAGTTCTAGTAAACTCTAATCATCCTAAATCTCACAATTTCCCCACTTATGTTGAAAATCTATACATCTATATATGATACATAGCAACAACTAAACACTAACTATTTTGATTACCTTGACTGCCATCCTGCACAGCAGCTTCTGGCTCTACCCTCATCTCCTGGTTGTCTTGCTCAGACTCTCCGGACTCAGATTTGTGTTCCGCTGGCTGCTCTGCCTCGTCTGCGGGCTGTGGTGGTGGCGGCGGCGGTGGTGGTGGCTGCTCTTGGAAGAGCTGAGCACTGACAATCTGAAACTGCTCCACAGCCTTCTCCACAGATCCCAGCTCTGTGGAATCCATCTGCTCGTTTGGTGACTGCTGTTCCCCAGGAGCATCCTGGGACGCATCGGAGTCGTCAGGCAAGATATTGGTGAGTGGTTCTGGAGTAACCTGGTCTGGGGACCAGTCAGCAGTTTGGCCTAAAACAGGAAGGTCAGGAAGAAAGGCATCCCCATTGCTCTCCATGGCAGGGGACTCAGTGTCCAGCATTCCAGAAATGGTGTCGTCTGAGAGTTGCAGGCCTGTTGAAAAGCAGGTTGAATTATTAATATATTTTTTATTCTGAAAAGTCAGCATTTTAACAACCAACATGGCTCATAAAAATGTAGTTTCCAAACAAAACTCAACTTTCATCATGATTTTGGCATCAGATGATTTACTACCACTATACTTCATAATGATTTGGGCTGGGTTAAAATAGTCAATTCTTCAACTAAATTCGATTTTTGTTTTGTTTTAGAGAAGACACATTTTATGATTAATCTAAAATCAGTCTTTTAAAAAGAAATGTGTAGCTTTGTGTAGTACATCTAGTCTTTTTGGTCAACACAAAAATGTATCTAACTATTTTGATAATCAGTTACTTGTTTCAATCATTTCCAAGCAAAAATACGAAATATCACGTTTCAGCTTCCCAACGTGAAGAGTTTCTTATTTTCTTTGCAATACACGAGTAACCTAGCTAACTATCTTTACGTTTTGGACTGTTGATCAAACAGAACAAGCACACTTAAGACATCACAGTGAACTTGAAAGAATGAACGGCAGATTTAAGTAATGCTAGCTAACTAAGTAAGCTAAATTTATACCAAAAAAGGTCACCCTGCTTTAGAAGCAGGAGCTGGTGCTATAGGACACTTCCTTGTTGTGACTTTAAAAGAGACGCCAGCTTTGGCTTAAAGCCGAATGTTAGCTAGCTACTAAAAATAATGTACCCACGTGATTGGCTTAGCTAAATAACACTCCGCACAGCCCATTAAATACATGATAAACGTTAACTAATTTACGTGTTCCGTGGAAGTGGATTGATAATAGCTTTAGCTTTGTTTGCTGTTTGAGGCCATGTTGCAACCAGGGTGATCAAAGTTCAATCAAAAGTTGGGCCTAGAGTCTTAGCTAGCTACCCATTTCCTGAATATCACAGCACTTAGGTTGACGTTAGCCTCACATTAGCGCTCGTTTAGTAACGTTGCATGTTAACTCAATTTAAACATTTAGTTAGCTAGTTAACTACAATTTACAGCGTACCAGGGCCATATTAACAAAGTTTACCCAATAATTACTGATTACCTTACAATTTCGTTCACCGTACGCGTAGCTAGCTATTAGAACCACAACGTGTGACGCATATGCCTCCAACTCCAGGCAATAGTCGGTACCAGCGGAGCAGCTTCTCCACGTTAGCTAACGTTAGCCGGCTAACGTTGGCAATTTCCCTAGCTAACGTTACCACTAGTAGCTAGCGTAAGTTGACCGCTGAGTTGTCACAATTCTAGTCACATTACACCAACTGTATAAATAAAGGTACGTTTTGGCATCTTACCAGTATCTTCCATGAAATTATGTCACCCTTATGAACTTGTGTGCGGCTTTCGAAGTCACTTTATCTAACCTACAAGGACCAGGCGCGCTTTGCCCACCATACTTAACTTCGAAGAAGAACCTAGAAGGAAGTGTGCGCATGCTCAGCTTACCGCCCGCCCCTACGTGTGGCGAAAACATTGCCTGTAAATACGGTGAAACACCTTTTTACAATTTCTGCAACCAAGTTTATACAACGTGCAATGTCATTACATAGACAGAGAAAAATTAAACAAAGGGACATGCACTTGGTTAACTAAAGAATACATGTATTTAGCATATAATGTAGCAGTTAAATGTTGATACATGATTGTAAGGGATTTGTAGACTGAGGTAACCCATAAATACAACATAAGCTTGCACTGGATAGTATGTAGTGATGTAATATCATCCACAATGAAGTTACACTGAACTGAAAGTATCATAGTGGTGAGTTTTTACCTCATACAGTCTATGGTTTTTACATTGGTTATTTGGTAAATATATTCTCAAACCAATCTTCTCGATATTTTTAGATCACTAATGTAGACTAACATAATTTGCTTGTAGTTTTAAAGTTGTTTATATTACAGCTCAATACCAATAAATCAGCTGAGACCTATTGGCCCATATAACTTTATTGTACATATGATACATAACAAGAGTTGCCATTCCATAGTTTATCTGCCAGAGATTAGTTTGTTTATCATTATTTATCATCTTAACCGAAATCAGTATTTAATAGTTTTAGTAATTGCTCTCATTGTATCCTACCCCTGCATGACATAGCCTACACCTTCAGTAATCATAGTGTAGGCTATGTTAATTGTGTTTCAAGTAAGTTTTAATAAGCAGGTGTAAGTAGGCCTAGGCCTATGCTTGCTTTCGACAACACGAGTAGTTCCCCCTGCCCTACTCTCTCACAACCTCCACGTCACTGACTAATCGTTGTGAATGATCAGACATGTCGGAAAGACCCACCTGTAAACCCTCTCTTGAGATCATTAAGCTTACTAAATCCTTAGATCTGTTTCATATGTAAAGGCCTATCTAATTCTAGTGGCAGACGTAGTATTAGAGGCGATTTAATACATAATGAAAGATCAAATGGCGTCAACTAATGGACCGGTTTGCAGTTCAGTTGCTTTGAGGCGCGCATGCGAAATGGCGTATGGTGCCTTTATGTACTGTCGGAAATCTCACAATTTAAGTGAAGAGTGCATTTGTTTCAAGTGGTTTGTATTTAGCCTTTAGATGTTTACTAGTTTCATTATTATACATTAAGAAGGTATAAGCAATAATACAATGGCGTTTAAATGCTGAATTAGTGAAGTCAAGCTTGGTTTGTGCTGTGGTTGAACTTCTCTCCATGCTGCAGTGATGTTGAAGTGTAGTCCAGGGCGTGTCAGAGCTAAAAAAAACTTTGAATCTTATTCATTACATTCAATATTATGATGAAGAAAGTAATAATAAAAACATATTTAACATTACACAATACAGCTAATCTACTTAATCAAGACTGTAAAGAATGTGGTTTGATCCAAGTGGATTGACAGTGACTAAACAACCCACCAACTGTCTGTCATTTTGATTGAAATATTGCTATCCTGAATGGTGCATCACTTTTTCTAAACAATGACTTTAAACCAGTGAGAGGAACTGAGAGAGAAAAAATCTCGAATGTAGTTAGTTACCAAAACTGTTCTGACTGTGACTTACTATTAGTGTATAGTGTGTTCATGTAGGATACCATCATATAAGAAGCTGATTGAGAAAATAAATGTTCAGGAGCTTTAAGCTCAAAACCAAACACATACAGGAAATAATCCAAAGAGCAGTAACCTATTAAAACAACCAGGAAAAAATATAGTAATAAATACATATGCTTATTATAAACATATGCTACTTATGGACGGTAGCCTATTATAATATACCATAATCACAACAATAGTATAATAAAATAATACGGTGAACCAAAATAGATCAAATAAAACAGCAGAGCATGAAAGTGTGGAAAAGGTTATTAAAAAACACTATGCAATGCCCTCATATTGGAATGTTTTTGGCGTCTTTAAAAGTCGGAGCTCATGAGGAGCTCCTGAATGCAGCAGGTGTGTGTGTGTGTGTGTGTGTGTGTGTGTGTGTGTGTGTGTGTGTGTGTGTGTGTGTGTGTGTGTGTGTGTGTGTGTGTGTGTGTGTGTGTGTGAGAGAGAGCAGTGTAGAGGAAGTGGCGGCTGATCTGGGTCCGCACCTTTTCCGGTAACACAGCACCGCCGCCGCTGTGTGACTGAACGGCTGGAGAGAGAGAGGGAGGAAGAGATCCATAGAGCGGCAAGAGAGGGGAGAAACGGCCCGGGGACTGGGGGATGATTGCCGCAGACGTAGGTATGTATGCCGCTCTCTGTGTTCTTTGTATTTGTTTAGCTTTTCTATCCGCATAGACAATATTTTTTCGGATCCAAAGTTGTCCTCTGTACTAACACCCCTCCCTTCTCTGGACCGCTCTTGTGTCACAGGGGGAAGAGAAGAAAGTCGGATGAATCAATGACCTTTTGAACGCGCTTCCTCTGGATGTCCCGGTGCAGAAACGGACCGGAGAGCTTAATATTCGGAGAAGAAAGACTTGAAATGTGGATTTTGAAGGAAGTCTGTGCTCAACGGCGAGTTTGAAACAAGGGGATGTCATTTTTTCTTCTTACATCGGAGGGCAGTGGATCATGAAAATATATCCCCGCCCAATTCTACGAGGGCTACACACATACTGCTCCCATTGAATGCTCCAATTCAGCCGCTCAGGTCAGATCACCACCGTCCAGCTAATTGTATTGGTCTGCTATCCAAAGGTACACACTTGAAAGTCGCCGCCTTTAGAATATCGACACTGGTGTCAGCCCACCGCTGCCATCACGTGGAGGGCTTTCAGCACACACTGAAACTGTAACTTCTCGGTTGTATTGAAAACCACTTCTAGTTTCTCTCATAAGAGAAGTCTTGTTTTTTTTTTTTCTTCTAACAAAGTATTTATGCACAGCAACCAAGATGGGGAAAATGCTCTCAAAGATCTTTGGCAACAAGGAGATGAGAATATTGATGCTTGGACTTGATGCTGCTGGTAAAACTACCATCCTGTACAAGCTGAAGCTGGGCCAGTCGGTCACCACCATCCCCACTGTTGGCTTCAACGTGGAGACCGTCACCTATAAGAATGTGAAGTTCAACGTGTGGGATGTGGGGGGACAGGACAAGATCAGGCCACTTTGGAGACATTACTACACAGGCACCCAGGGCCTGATTTTCGTGGTGGATTGTGCTGACAGGGACAGGATCGATGAGGCGAAGCAGGAGCTCCACCGAATCATCAATGACCGGGAGATGAGGGACGCCATCATCCTGATCTTCGCCAACAAACAGGACCTCCCAGATGCCATGAAACCCCACGAGATCCAGGAGAAGCTAGGCCTGACCCGTATCAGAGATAGGAATTGGTACGTTCAGCCCTCATGTGCGACATCAGGGGATGGACTATACGAGGGCCTGACCTGGCTTACCTCAAATTACAAATCTTAATGGTTCTCCCTTCACCAGCCTGGACACTTGGAGACAAAAAAAAGTAGCTGAAAATTAAAAAAAAAAAAAAAAATGCAATCTGAAGCAATTAATACCATGACCTCTCTGCTGAGTGTATGTCAAAGAGAGTAGCAATTCTATTTTGTTTTCTTTTTCTTTTTGATAATGATGACTTCAATATAACCCCAGATTTCATTTATACAAAGACAATTTATTTTTTTGGCTGGCTTTCCTTTTTTTTTTTTTTTTTTTGTAGTTTGCTTTGGTTCACATTCTGTATATTCAGTACTGTTTAAATATACAATACTCTTTACTTTTGAGCCCTTCTTTTGTTTTCCTCCTTTTGTATAATTTCTATGAGGGGACTTTGGGGACACACACTTATACTTTTGCCCCCTGCTTAGCTCTCATTCAGTATTCTCATGACCCAGCTACATATCCAAAGGATGGAAAAGTCCAGAAACCATTGCCTACATCAGCATATCAATTTCATGACTCAAACTGCCTCTGTAATTTGTAAGAATGTGTATTATCGATGTGTTAGGACCTTTGGGGAAGAAAAAAAAATAGCTGTTTTTATAATTGATTGTACTTGGGTGGTTGAGGAAATGTGTTCATTCTTGTTTCCTGTGCAGTGATCACATCCATCATGTCTACTGTGGCAGTTTGTTTGAAAGACACTATGTGGACGCTGGATATTCACACACACTGTGATATGGATATATATTTTTGTTGTTTCAGGTTCTGAATCCGTTACCACCAGTCTTATTACTGCCTCTTTTGTTTCTCCCAGAGCTTCCGTTACTGTTGAGTATTTGTAGTTTCAGCTGCCTTAGGAGGGACCCAGGTTGCAGGTGCCCCAAAATCATGACAGTTACTGCGGCAGAAGATATTGTCAACTGCTGAGTTTGCACTTTGGGAGAGAGAGGGTGGTTACCAACCAGCTGGCTGTGCACATTTAGATTTTCTGACTGACTTTTGGACCCCAGCAAGTGTTTACGAAATGCCCAACCCCCCACCATCTCCAATGTAGGTGCTTCTTCTTTTCTTTTTCTTTTTTCACCCATCGTCATCTACCTGTACTATTAAGATCCTGCAGACACACACCAACTCTCTGTTTATAGTTCATAGAGACTGCTCTGTTTTATTTTTGTTCCCTTTTCTTTTGCTATGCTGATGAAATAATAAAAAAATATATCCAGATCAGTACGGAAGTGACGCCTTTTCAATAAGCAGCTGCGACCGTTAGAAGAGTAGCAAAAGGAATATTTCACTTCTGAAAAAGTCAAGCTCATAAAGGAGGAAGTGAGACTTGAAACAAACTGTGAAGTGAGGGGAGCCTTGGCCTGTTTGCTTTCTGCACTTGTATGTGTGAGTCATTGGCTGTGAATAAATGATGAGATCTCTAGTTTCAGAGTAGTGATTGTGAGGTAAAACGCGCTTTGCTCCAGGTCTTAAAGTATCACTTTTTCGATCCAGGAGCCGACTCCTCAGAAGCCTTTTGACATTTGCAAACAAGGGAAGCAAATTAAGAGGTAATGTGGAGTTGGTCCAAATCTTGAACCACGGGAGGGTAAAAGTCAACAAGCTTAAACTTTTAAATGGGGTATAGGACGACACTTAGTACGCCTATATTCTATATTTCAACATGGGTGCTGTTAAAAGTTTCAAGAGCAGGAAATGACACATTTCTCACAAACATAGATATATATATATATATATATATATTGTCCTCATGATAAAAGTCTTACATCCAGGTGAGAATGAGTTCATCAAGAAGAGAGTGAATCTGGGTCACTGAGAACTTGATGAGAGCAGTGTCTTACTTCATGCTTGTGTAACTACTGAGGTTAGGGTGACAGCCTGGAGAAAAGGTCTTTTTACCAGCCTGGTGTTTTGCCCTTGGTACGTGAGTCGCTAAAGGGACAGCCTTGAGATCAGGCCACAATTTTGAAACCATTAATTTTTTCCCTTTTTGTTCTAACCACTTACTATATGTATATCGCTGCTCAGAATTTCACGTGTTCCTAAGGAAGGAAAAGAGCTGTGTGTCTGAAGGCCAACTTCTCCTCATGCATCTAAAGTGGCCTGTGTGAATTGTGGGTCATGACACCATGTGTGAAGTTAAGAAACAAACAAAATAGTTGTCACGCCTGTCGGTGAGCAAAGACAGTAACACTGAGTGTCAGGTTGAACTGTAAACATAAACGGGTGAAATACTGAATCCAGTGCAGGTTTTGTCTATTTCTGAACTTGCTATGTCAGTAGGTAGCACTCTCAAATATCCTCATAATGTTACAGTTTGAAGGTATTACATTTTTTCTTCTTCCTGATATGTTACTGTAGTACTGTATGTTCAGGAGAGTCACAGTCCAGGAATTCCTGTGCAGGAATGCTTCCTCTTTCTATCTCTGTATTTGCTCTGTTTGCTCACGCAGTGTTTGTTCTGTAGCTGCTGGTGATTTGAAGTTTGACCTGTTGCTCGGTTGAAAGCAGTACCGTTAAAGTGACGTGTCCAGCATGAAGGACGGGGACAGGCAGTTGAACTGAGATAGGCGCACTAATGCCACAGTCCATAGTCTCTCCTGAAATTGCTCACTTTCCAGTAATATTTTTCGGGGAATTAGAAGCTGCACTTACAGGAATGTTGTGCATTTTCACAGTGCACTTTTGTAATGAAGCCACTTTATTTGAACAGTTGAGGGCCGTGCCTCTGGTGGGTCAGGTATGATCTTGTTTGCGTACAATTTTTTCATTCATGACTTCCACTGTGGATGCGGAAATCCAAAATCTACAAACACTTTTTCTTTTCTCAGGAAAGGAAATATGTAATATAATAAAATATAAATAAATAAAGGGAGAGCAGTTTGTAGCTGAGGTTCAGCAAAGGACTGTATTATCTGTTAAAATAACATTACGTCAGCGCAGAGCCAGTGGTTCATGCTGCTCAAAACATGTCAGAGGCCTTTTGTACAGCTGTCACTGCACTCAGCAGCAGATGCACTGCACACATTGGCTGGTGTCAAATGCTGTCCGACTCACCTGTGGCCCTCAGTTAAAGGACACGATTTCAAGAGTTTCCTTTCTGATCTCTCCTCTTCTAACCAGGAAGAATCTACGAATTCAACAGCATTTTTGTCAAGAAAAACCTGCCTCAGAGAGTCAGCTGCTAGCAGAGAAGTAGCTGAAACTAATCCACTCTGAAGTTGTTCACAGTTACCCCTGCAACCTCATTGATACAACAAGACAGTTCTTTCAGTTCCTTCTCCTCGTCATCATCAGTCAAATCAGGACCTCAGCTGTGATTCAGTTGAAATGTGTTTCCGGTGATCAGTCTCCCAGTGAAAGTTCACTACGGAAGTGTTGGATGTGAATGAAAGCCTGAGTAGACCTGCTCCGTTTTCTTTCACATTCAGCTTTAGCCTCGAGCGCTGCCATTGTATGTTGCTGGGCGGGGGTGGACTAAACTATTGTACGCCTTTTGAAGAGGGTGGTTTCAAACAATACTTTTAAATGGAGCTCATTGGCAGTTCCTCTGTCATTTGTTTACTCAGGCGTTCCTCTTTGATTTTAATCTCACTTCAGTTTGTCATTCAACAAACCAGGAAACTGTCACAGACAATGCACATTTCATCATTAAAGAGTCAGTTGTATTTTATGAAATATGACACAAAAAAACCTCTGACATGCTTTCAGAGAAATATTCACCTGTTTGCCCGGTGCCAAACCAGCTGTTAACGACGTGTCATGCCACTGTAAATCTTAATCTACGAGCTAAATGCAGTACAAGCATGGGTTGTGTCTCTGGTAACTTCAACCTCACATACACTAAAAGTGAGATCTCGAGTTGAATAGACACTCTTATCATCGCCGTTCTGTTCTACCCACGGTTGTTTCCATAGAGCTGGGGAGTTTAGAGATGGTATGCTCTCTTTACTTAAAGAGTCATTGGCCAAGGGAAGCACTCTGCGAGAGTTTCAACCTCAACCTTCTCCCATCATGTTTGTACAAATGTGTTTATGTGTTAAAGTGTTAGTCCGATTGGCTGGTGTATATATGTACAGAATCTGTGGAATGAAAAGTGAATGGATACAGACATTTTGACGACATTTAGAAAACATCATTGCAATGCATGGACTGCCGACAGTGAAGCTTATAGCTGTATATGTTAACAACAGTTATATTTTACAGTTTTGAATGTTGGCAGAGGTCTGCCTTCTCTGACTGCTCTTCTAGTTGTAAATGTTGTTATTATAAAGAGAGATATGCTAATTAGTGAGCTTCAGAGGCGCTGGTTGGCAATTTTCTTATCTTTGGACAGAGCCAGGCTAGGTCAGCACTTCCTGTCTTTGTGCTAAGCTAAGCTAAGCTAAGCTAACATTTTTGGGTTTTTTTTGTAGCTGATAACTGTCTTCTTTTTTTTTTTTTTATTCTTTTTTTGGCTATTTAGGCCTTTATTTGTATAGGACAGCTTAGACTTGAAAGGGGAGAGAGAAGGGGAATGACATGCAGCACAGGGCCGCTGCATCGAGGAGTAAACCTCTATATATGGGCGCCCTCTCTACCAGGTGAGCTAACCAGGCGCCCAGCTAAGCTAACAGGTTGCTAGCTGTAGCTTCATATTTAACAGACAGACAGGAGAGTGGATCAGGTGTATTTTTTTAAATGTTGTAACAAGATTAATTAGAGAAATCATCATAATCTGAAGTCTTTGGAAACTTCATGTTTATCAGTAACTGTTTTATCAGTAACAGTTTTGGGAGTAGCGTGTAAATTACACAAAGACTGCAGCCATGACATGTGTTTATCTAAGTGGATTTTTATAAGAAAAGCTTCCATTAAATAGTTTGTTAGAAAATCGTCTATGCATGATCGAACTAGTCACTCTAACACACCCCTCTGCCTAATCTTTATCAAACCAGTTCTTCTTCAGCTCGTCAAGAATACGATTCGCCCTGGGATTGCTTTTGTTTTCCCAACATCACAACATCCACTACTGACACACACAAAGGGACTTTAGGACTGGGTGGATGGGCTCAGAAAGTCTCAATGTTTCAGTTGTCATGGAGCCCTTTAAAAAAGTGTCGTAAAAGCAGCATGCAGAGTGACATTCAGCTTCCAGGCAGTTGTAAGCTCCTCAGAATCTGTCGCACATTGCGTTTCCCTCGGCCTTGGACAATGTGCTAATAATTACAGGGAGCCTGAGGCCTGTGTTTGCATTTGGCAGAGTAGTTGTGCAGTGGGAGGGATTTGTGCACTAATGATTCAGGCTCACAGATGTAATTAATTGCTTTTTCACATCCTTCAGAGCAGAACATGATTTGTTCACTGTCTTGTAAAATGTAAAAGAAAAGCAGGTGGAAAGACCTTATGTACATACAATCAGGCCTGGTACACAGATTTTCACTTTGCTTGCCTGAAGGTTTTGCTCAAAATGTATTTAAACCACATTTTAAATTAAATTAATGCAGTTGTGATCAGTATCCTTTTTTTTTTTTTTTACACCAATAACGAATTTTGTGGGCTAAAATGTCTGTAAACATTAACAATACATACAAAACAGGAACAGGAATTTAGCACTAAGACAAATCTTTCAGTGAAAAGATTACTTTTAGCCTGAAATAAATAAAAGAACAGAATTTTCTAATTACAGAAAGACTTCCTCTATAGATAAAGACCTAAACTGATGGGTAAATGGGTTGTGCTTTCATTTGTTACAGGAAGTGACATATACTGCAACCTTCCTGTGTGACACATGGCACACCACAGCAACAGATAGACACATTGAGATAAATAAAAAAAAAGATTAACAGGATAGTAGATAGAAGTAATATGGATGTGTCTGGGTCTAAAACAGAACATAGTTGAAGTAAATTATGTGTTTGTTCAACAGCACTGTAATTTCCTGGACTGACTTGCTATGGAACGGAAACATAATCCAGTCTTGATGCAGAATCCTTGACTGCTTTTAATATGAGTTTGGCCAACAAGTGGAATGAACATCATTTATATCTTAGTGTAGGAGTCGCCTATTGTATGTTGTTTATGGTCTCATTTATGTTGTTTGTTGATTATTGTGTTGTGCACTGATATTGTAGGTGGTGGGCGTTTTCATCACGGTTTGAGCGGAAGTGATAACATATTTGTTTGCTTCACCTGGGTTTTTTTGGGCATTGACAGAGAGGGGGTGAACCTGGGAGCGAACACTTTCTGTTGACCGCAGCACGCCACACTAACGCAATTATTTCTACTCACAAGGTAACTTTACATTTGGTAACTGCAGTGCTAGTTGTATTTTACGTGTGGAAGAAGAGGAATAAATCATTGCAATACAATCCCGAGCGCGTCACATATAACATATAACATCTCTCAGTGTTTAGTCCCTCGCGGCAGCACTTTGTTGGACTGCTTACAGCCGCAATACTTAGTTTAACTCTAAGTTTCCTTCTGTTCATCTCAAGTGGAGATAAAAGAAACAAGAAGTGTGTGTATGCCTTTACACATTCTTTTTTTTTATGATCAATTTTTTATTATTTTTTATATTTTTAGAACACACAACATACAGAACAAACAAATACAATCAAACAAGAACCAAAACCCTCTCCCACCCCCCACCCTCTGCGGTCTCAAGGGAAAACAAAACAAACCAAAATACAAGAAAACAAAAAAAACTAAAATCACACCTTGCCTAGTCGCTCTCTTCTAATTCTTGTGGTGTTGAGGTCATTAGGACTGATACTTGTGCTGCTGCGTTTTTCTATAGGTCTATAGTCGATGACTTGGCTTTGTTAATCCTTGCTGTAGAGAGCTCAAGCATAACTATGTCCAGGAAGTACGCCAACCACTGTTTTATATAAAGCGAGTGGGGGGGGGGGGAGCCAGCGTTGAGCTATAATGTTTTTGGTTGCGGTTGATCCAGCTAGCCAAATTTTCTTCTGTCTCCCAAACAAGTGTAATATAGAGTCATCATTAAGTAACAAAACAATCAGGTCAGTAGGAATTTGACATCCTATCACATCAGATATTATTGATGTTGTTTTATTCCAAAACTCATGCACCTGTTCACACTCCCAGACCATGTGTAGGAAAGTTCCAGTTTGTTCAGGTTGACAGAACGTGCAATAGGGAGTAGGAATGACTTTAGAGACATATCTCTTCTGAGGAGTCCAATATGTCCTATGGCATATGTTGAAGTGGATATACTGGTGATTTGGGTTCTTGGAACAATGGGAAATGTCCCAAACTGTCTCCCAATTAATTACGTTCTCCTCAGGGCTCAGCTCTCACTCCTATTTCTTTACTATTGGGCGTTCTCCTACGGATACTTGCATCAATTTAGCATAAATCTTGGACACTAATCCTCTCACAGGAGAATCAACGAGCCATTTAATGATTGGGTGTGTCTCAAGAATGTTCCCCCATGGCACTCCATAACATTTTAGGGATGATCTTAAGCAAAGATAAAGGAAGAAGAATGTCCTAGGGACCTCAAAGCTAGCTCTCAGGTCTTCAAAACTTAACATACCTTCATCATTGAATAGCTGGTCTAAAGTATAAATACCTCGGTCACTCCACTGGTTACAAGTAAAGGGTTTGTTACCAGACATTAGGTGTGCATTGTGCCATATTGGGGTATTCAAATGCCACTTATTGGTGTATCATAGGTGCTCCTCCACCTGTTTAAAGTTGGTCAGTGTGTTGGTGATAGGGCCATATAGCCTAGCATACACTTTTTTGCATAAGCAAAGTCTTGCAGTCTTAGACTTCCAGTGAGGTTTTGCTCTATTTCTCTCCATGGGACTGTAGATGAGGGGTCCATCCACACTCTGAGGGCCCGTAGCTGAAAGGCTCTGTGGTACCCTTTAAGGTTAGGGAGGGCTAGGCCTCCCGTGTTTGTGGTATGTTGCAGGGTAGAGTATTTTAGCCTAGGTTGTTTATTATTGCAAATATACTGCCGAATTACAGTATCAAGCCTTTACACATTCTTTAAAAGCTGTGGTAATGACATCTTTTGAACCCAGGTCAAAGGCTGCCATTCACACCTTGTGTAATTATTAATATGTCGGCTGTGGAATATTGTCAGACTAAACAGGGAGCCAATTATCGCTTTCTCTCTCATTCTCTCTCTCTCTCTCTCTCTCTCTGGTGCCTGTTGGCAACCTCCCACTTACACAAGCACAGAAATAGAGTCACCAATACAACTTTCATCCCTAAATAACACACAACACTAAATCCAAAAATAACCCACCACACACAGTCTTCCCACTGGCTCCTATTAATGACCCGTCTGAGGAGCCATCTGCTTTCCTGTAAGGCCCTCACACTGAGCAGCTGTGTATGTAGCCTATGTGCTCAGGTCATGTACATGTATGGCAGGTTGTTGGCAGGTGCTCCATAGAGCTCAATGATTTGTGAAGGGACTCAGAGCAATCAGAGAACGTCTCAGCTCACTAGTCAATGTTTAAGCTGATATGAGGCCTCGTGATATGTACCACGCTGGTACAATGTTTCCTGTTTCTCTAAAGATTACAGGTTGTAAGTGTTCCACAGTACTTCTTGAATTAAGTTGTAATGATGGTTCTCTTATTCAGTTCTTTTTGTATACTGTGATGGAACCTAATCAATAATTAATTTTAAATGAAACACTGGAATACATAAAGTGTACTGCCGAACCAACTGACAACAAATTTGGTTAATCTTTCACGTGCAGCAGATTTACATGTATTTGGTCCATATCTGACCAATTTGGCTCAAATGTTGTTTCTGTGAGGTCATTGAATGACTTTCTTATCCCCTGCTTCTCATGTGATTTTTTCTTATCTTGCTCAGTGATGTGCTAAATCTAACAATATCATTATGTGCAATCAAGCAATTAAGGCTGAGTCCTTACCAGCCCAGGGCTCTCTGCTGTAGGGCTTCCCCTTTCCTCTCTGTCACTATCTTAATAAAGCATAAAAAGTGCCCCAAAATCAGCATATATTTAAAAACTATTGAAATAAAAGCTATTTACTCAATATACTTGATGTGACTGTGTACAGTGGTTTGTTAAATCTGTTGTGTACAGTATATACAAGCAGTTTTTAATGCCTTCATTTTCAGTGTTTTGCAACAAACCTGCTTGTGTCTGCAATTAAGTCTTCATCGCAGGCAGCCAAAATCACTAGCGGAGCCTGTTGTGTCCGAGAATGGTAATATGCTGAGCCATCTGCAGTATCATGCCTGCTCTATGTAGGAGTCTGCCGTCTCCTCAAGTAGAGGGAGTATGGTGTCTCACACACACACACACACACACACACACACACACACACACACACACACACACACACACACACACACACACACACACACACACATACAGGCATGTGTGCACTCACAGGTAGGACACTGTCTTTTATGTTACAAACATGGCCTCATGCACTTACACAAGCACACAGTGATGTTTACATATGATATCATGAAATTATTTTATTCTCTGTATTAAAGTGATTTAATAAATCTTTTTTCTCTATTTGGTATGTATTATATCCAGAATTCTTAGGTTCTGCTTCACCAGTCCAACTACAACTAGGGGAGACAGGGTTGCTAAATGACAGAAATACCTTTTCTTTGTTTGCTCTTGTCTCTATGGCAACA
Source organism: Sander vitreus (assembly GCF_031162955.1). Taxonomy (NCBI): domain Eukaryota; kingdom Metazoa; phylum Chordata; class Actinopteri; order Perciformes; family Percidae; genus Sander; species Sander vitreus. The sequence goes on from NC_135872.1 coordinate 18,557,878, forward strand.
TTGACAAAGACTCAGCAGCAGATGGCTGAAGCACATCTAAGCGGTCTAAACCTGACAGGCTTGACTCCCATCCCTTACTTACCATTCTTCAAATATCTATCTTTTAAAGCAGAGTCAACTAGATCCAGATCTTCACGTCACTGATGCGCTGACGTTAAGGGTATATATTTCATAGAAACAATCCAGCAGTCACATTCATCATGAACTCTGTCTGATGGCGTAGGCCTACAGTATGTGAAAGCCAAAATACCAAAGCATTAGTGGGATCATGCAGTTATAGGCATATAATATAATAATAATTTAATAATTTATACTCTTTATTGATCCCCAATGGGGAAATTACAATTTACACTCTGTTGTTATTACACACTACACACAGGCCTGAAATACACACACATGCTCAGGTCCTTTTACATGCACTAATGGAGAGATGTCAGAGTGAGTGGGCTGCGACTGCTGAACAGGGGTTCAGTGCCTTGCTCAAGGGCACCTTGGCAGTGCCCAGGAAGTGAACTGGCACTTCTCCAGCTACCAGTCCACCTCTGTATTTCGGTCCGCACGGGGACTTAAACTAGCGACCCTCTGGTTCCCAACCCAACTCCCTACTGCCACCCCCCAAATATATATATTGCTTGTTTGAACAGAGAGTTGTCTAAATGTCTGTTTTTTTTTAATAATTTGATTTACTCTTGTGTCTCTATTCATTTCCCAGTATGTGTTCAGTATTTTGTTATTACATGTATAATGTAATAACAAAAATGTAATACATATATATATGTATGTATTTATCATTTGTGAACATGTGGCGACATTTGTGTATATCTGTTATCTGACTGTTATTCAGAACATTTGAGTGTCGAGTTATTCCAGAAAGGTCCTTATTTGTGTACATTCTGCATGAGCATTCACTTAAAAATGATCGGTAGCTACTCTATGTTTTGCTTGACTTGAAATGCAGCCTGCCAAAAAGCTGCATAATGATAGCAGAGGTAATGCATTCCACATGTTCACAATTAGGCATACAATCTCATCCGTGATTTGCTCACCAAATATGGTTTCTAGATAACTTGTGTGATGCAACATGGTTCATTGCTACTACACACCGTGGTACAAAGTAGACTACACATTCCTTTCCAATTTGGCTCGTTAGATCCCTTTGATTCATGCTGGTGACATAAACACCAAATCAAGCTGCCATAAATGGAATTCTTTTAATTGTTATGTACTGCTGATTTATTGAGGTAAACTACTTTTAGCATTTTATACCAATAGCATATTTTGTGAACTGTGAATATAAATAATATAAGCTACAGTAGCAGGACATGCAAGACCTCGCATTGTGATCAACTCATGAGAATCATAAAGTGGCTATCAATCAAAATGGCCATGTCCTTTTTTTTTATTAATCACATCTGCTTCTCTTTATCACTTTAACTGCTAGAGGGTCTAGATGACAGAACTCATGACATCATGGAAAAACAGTTTATATATATATATATATATATATATATATATATATATAAACAGTTTCCTTGTCTATTTGTGGCAGTGGGGTGATGTTGTGAACAGAAAGACAGTTTGTGGACACAAAGTCAACTCTGCAATGACAAGCACCGTATACTGTGCTAAGTATCCTTTAGCAGGTTGATGAATCTCTCCCACTGTTCTATGATCTCAGTGAAAAGCTAAAAGAGAAATTCTCTTCTGGACATTAATAAATCACCACATAATCATGAAATATATAGAGTGGATTCTATTCATTCACAGCATTCTTCACATTGTAAATTCCTGGGTAGACGGAGTAAATACTTCCCACAGCGCAGACTGGATCCTTGCCCTTCTGATTGATTATTATGGCCATAAACAATGTGAATTAAGGGGAGCAGCAAGGATTCCAGCAAGGATGAAGGACAAACATCATTTCTGGTTAAATGCGGAAATTCAGCCAAACATAGACAGGGACAGCCAGAAAGAAAACAGAAAGCAGAGGAAAGTGACAGAGAAAATGGGAAGGATAGAGGCAGAGAGAGATTGAGAGAGTGAGGAGGGTGGGACCTTAATCCCAAAATGGGAAAGACAGAAATTTACACTCACTAGAACACAGACACGCACGCACGCACGCACGTACACACACACACACACACACACACACACACACACACACACACACACACACACACACACACACACACACACACACACACATACATCTGGTCCATCCAGTTTCTACTTTATCTCAGATGAAAAGTATGTGAGAGGTTAAACTTCTGATTCACAGTGAAGCTTGCATACTACTCTATACCCTTTTAAGTTGAGTAAGCACCAGTCAGTTGGTTGTACAGTTTTTTTAAGTGGGCTGTCAAGATTAAGGGTGTGGTTGTTCGGTTTGGTTTATAATGAAGCTCATTCATGAGTCATCAACGCTTCCAGTGTCATCAACTGTCTCTCTGTAGTTGTGGCAATGTGTGAGGGAAGACATGACCATTTCCATTTCGAATTTGTTTTCATATAACTCAGGTAACATCTGTACATTTGCACAGGTAAATATTTTAATGACACCGGCATACCCGATAGCAGTTAAGGGCCAATGTCATCACATACAGAATACTGTATGGCGCCTGTGTGCCCTGCGTGCAAGCCACTACATGTCTACAGCCTGCCAAGATCATGAAGAGGCTAATGTTCCAGATAAAGGCAGCCATGCCGCTGTGGAGACTACACAGATTCTGTTACTGACACCCCAGCTCTGCGTTCTGTCCAAAAAGCCTGCAGCAAAGGTTTTGCTTTCTATCTCATCAAATAACAATGAACAGCAACCAGCTTGTTGGAGGAAAATGTGCCTAGTAGCCTATGTGACAAGACAGCTGTATCTGATCCAAATGCATCCTGTTCACTCTTATTACTCTAAACATTTGAATCCCTAAGTTATCCCAACAAATACACACATAGTGGAATGCAGTGGGTGGTAATGGTCCAGTGCACAGGTATAACAGATGTTTAGACAAACACATGAGTGTAAATAGTTACAGTTTACTAACTTCATAGACTGGAAAGTTGTACTTTGCAACTGAGGTGCACTGCCCTCATGTGGTCACAGTATTATGAGTAGGCCAAGTGCACAGACAGTGTGTGTGTGTGTGTGTGTGTGTGTGTGTGTGTGTGTGTGTGTGTGTGTGTGTGAGAGTGAGTGAGTGAGTTAGTGAGAGAGAGAGAGAGAGAGAGAGAGAGAGAATGGAAGTGTGGGCTCCAGCCGTACTGTATCTGTCTCCCAACTCCCACATGAAATGCAGACAAGAAAAGAAGGTGTCTTGTCTGGGGCGCAATGGTGACCCACATCCTAGCTACACCACACCCCCCGAAGCATCTCATTACGTCAGACTCCATAATGACCCACGAAATCAGAGCTACATGATTTCCATACATAACATCAAATGGCTTGGCCTTTAACTTTAAGTGTGCCAGTACGCCTTTACATGCCACGGGATGTGAGCACTTCCTCTGGATTTCGAAATGCCTCATTTTTATCATCAGTGGGAGCCAGCTTCTCTCCAAGGCCGCAACCATTTCATGTTCCATAGGAGGGTTCATGCTTAAGTGCATTTGTATATTTAATAATTCATGCATTTCATTCTTTTAATCGCCTGTACAGTATTCTTGGCCTTTAAATCCGCCGACACGCACGCATTTCTCCTGGTAGAGGTAATTTTGTCAACTACTTTGAGACACATTTTTGAACGACCACCCCTACAAAATATGGTACGCCCCACTCCTTGCCGTTAGCCGTTGTTGTATCCTATGCTACTGAACAGATAATGTTGCGATACTAGCTACACACTAGCGTTAAAGCCACGAAAAGATGCGCCTTTACGGGATTAAAACAATAAAACAAACAACGAGAAGTCTGGAAAAACTTTGCCCAACTGTGCCCAAACTTTGATAGGCTACAATCCAAATCACTTCCCTTCAGTTTCGAGTGTGTTAGCATTGTTTTATCTCACCATTATTGCCATTGGACGCGTTTTTTTTCTTCTGGAGCAGTCCAGTCTGATGAATTCACCGAAAAAAGACGGAGATGATGATGTGCCCGTTAAAGACCCGGTAAAATACGGCGAATTGGTCATTTTGGGGTAAGTCTCTTAAAACCCGATAGTAAAATTGTGTAGGACGGAGAAACGCTCCAACTGCATAATTAACGTTTAATATGCAGCACAATAAACCAACAGATGACGTGTGAGTTCAGGTTTAATCCACTGCTCTTATAAAAGATACCCTCTTACTGATCGTTTTTCGGATAGTAAATCCGTCATAGTAACACATTTTAGCTCATTAATTGCATATTGCCGTCGTATACACCAGTCTATAGCAGTGTAGTAATGTTACAAACTAACTTTATGTTACAAATGAAAGCACAGTCTCTGAAACTATGCAACCGTATTGTTTCCACATCATGTATGGTGCGTTTGAGTGTAAAATGTGCTAAATTTGCTGTAGCCTTAGCACATAAGGCTCCTACTACGGATGTAGCCGCTTTTTCATCAATGGTTGTAGTTGGCGTAAGCAGCGCTGGATTGCTCAGGCTGAAAATCCCAATGATGTCATACTATGCTAGATCTGGGATTGCTAAAAGTAGGACTGAGGATGATATCATTGTTTGAAAAATACATAAACCTTGCTCATATTATTAAGTCATAAAGTCTCTTTTATTACTAATTAATAAACGTCGCAGCCAGATGACCACCCATGCCAAGGAAAGAGGAGGAGAAAAGCCTATTTACATTACCAGCACACAGTAGGCAGGATGTGCTGATGACAGCCACCAGCTTCCACAGCATTTCCACCCCTACAGCTCTGTGCAGGGTCTGCAGAGACCATAAATGCCACAACACACACACACACACACACACACACACACACACACACACACACACACACACACAGTCATATCCAGGCTTACACAGGCCTCCCTCTTGCCCTGCAGAGCTTCCTGTGTATGCCAAAGATAACTGACCTAATGGCCTAGCTCTTCCCCTCCGGCTGAACATAGAGTGAGGAGGCTGTAGTCCGCCTGCATCAGAATACTGATTAGTTGTCCTCGTCGTCATCTGACTGTTTGAACAGAGCAGTCCTTTTACATCCTCAGACCAGAATAAGGAGTAAGGAACTTAAAGACAAGCACAGTCTGCGGTGTGCGCCACAGTGCTTAATGTGCCTCATCAAGGGTTGAAAATGTATTTGTAGTAGCTCAATTTGAAACTGCAGTGATTGTTTGGTTTGACTTTGTGTTGCCAGAGTGATGGCCACAAGCTTGCAGACTATTATCATTATCATCTCTGTGGTTTTGAACAAGGCTTCCGTTATTGTTGTTATTTTGTTATGTAGCATACAGTGGTACACGATACACTATTAATGTCAATATTAACATTATTACACAGGTGATCCCATATCCAAATCAGTGGGATGTATTGTGGTTTAGACCCAGTTCGTCCGTCCCCAAACATACAGCAGGTAACTTTGACAGCAGACACCCGGTGTCAGAACAGGCTGTTCCTTCTACTGCTTCCTGTCAGATATCATATTTCCCCTGGCCTGTTTTGTACAAGTGTGGTCTGACTTTGCATCTGTCAGCCTTGATGATCACATGCCCTGTGTGGTCGATGCCTTCTTTACTGCAGGTCTTGTGATCTTTGCAGTGGCTGTCTGCCATCGCTCATTTCCTTAGTTAGCCTGGACACCATGTACAGCGCTGCCCTGTCCGGCAGCCCTCTAAAGCTCAACTCACTTATAACACACTCCCGTTATCACTATGCAAACACCCTGATGTTCTCTGCAGTTATCTCTCGCACACCTTTTTATCTCACCCGAAACCCCTCTTAACACCGTTTCTGTCGCATTCCTCCATCTTTCTACCAGTCCCTTCCGTGCCAGCCTCCCAATGTTTTGCTGAGTGCTGACTTTCACACAGGCAGACCTCCTTGGTGGCTTGGAGTGAATATTTCATATTGTGCCTTATGATGTGCGCACATGCGTGATGCAGGCCAGAACTGCCCAGGCAAATCTTACCTTGGGGAGCTGCTCTTTCACTGGCCTTTACCCTCGACCCCTCTGCCTAGCCTTATCCCTCAGCCTCCTCTCTCCCTCTTGTCTACTTGCACCCTGCCATTTGCTTCAATTCATTAATTTAGCTTAAGTTTTCTGTCTTCACTACGATAGCTTCTGACTTTGTTTCTGTCTTTTTCTGTCAAGGCACTGACTACCTTTTCTCTTTCTATAAGCTGATTTACTCTCCTGTGCCCTCTTATCCTATGTCCCATTTCATATCTTCTGCCTTTTAACCAGACCCCTCAGAAGCCTGTCCTTATGTTTCTTCTTTTCCTGACCCAGACCTTCACATTGTAAATTCCTGGGTAGACGGAGTAAATACTTCTCACAGCGCAGACTGGATCCTTGCCCTTCTGATTGATTATTATGGCCATAAACAATGTGAATTAAGGGGAGCAGCAAGGATTCCAGCAAGGATGAAGGACAAACATCATTCAGCCGAGGTCCAGTTTAAAGGAACACGTCGTCTTAGTGGGACTTTAGCTTATTCACAGTAACCCCCAGAGTTAGACAAGTCCATTCATACCCTTCTCATCTCCGTGCGTGTTGTAACTCTGTCTGACGCCGCCAGCGCTAGCTAAGCCTAGCACAGATCCTGGAGGTAACAGGTTCCAACTAGCCTTCTGCTCCGAATAAGTAACAAAATAACGCCAACATGTTCCTATTTACATGTTGTGATTTGTATAGTCACAGGGTGTACAAATAACAAGGTCATATGAGACACAGCCGTTTTCTAACCGTATACAAACTGGGAACTATATTCTCAGAAAGGCGAAGCACTGCTACTTCTGCTACTTGGGCGGAGTGATTTGCACCTGAAGCCCTGTGGTGAGGAGCAGAGAGTTAGCCTGGAGTTCGCTCAGAGTTGGAGTAATATAGTCAACAATTACTAGATAGTAAAAGCATAGTGACCTTGTTATTTGTACACACTGTGACTATACAAATCACAACATGTAAACAGGAACATGTTGGCCTTATTTTGTCACTTATTCGGAGCAGTAGGCTAGTTGGAACCGGTTACCTCCAAGATCTGTGCTAGGCTTAGCTAGCGCTGGGGGTGTCAGACAGAGTTACAACACGCACGGAGATGAGAAGGGTATGTATGGACTTGTTTAACTCTGGGGGTTACGGTGAATAAGCTGAAGTCCCAATAAGTTGGCGTGTTCCTTTAAACTGACAGGCAGGGCCATGGAGGAAGCAGGTAGCACTGAATCATCTTCTGTGATTATTACAAGTAAATGTGGCCTGTTTGAAGGTTTTTCCGGGGTTGTTACCCACGGAAATACATTTTGGTCCTGGAATCATTCATGAATGGGAGGGGTGTTGAACGTCAAAAAGTACGGGCGTATCTGCTAATGTTAGCTACCGACCGTTACCTTGAAACCATCCAGCAAATAGACGGTACCGTAGGGTGATTTAACGTCACCGCTCATTTTACACACAGTTTAACAACAAAACGCTGAGTGAACATTACTAGCTACATTTTTCATGTTGGTTTTGAGCGGTATGCACCCCCACTAACCTGGAAAACGGTTTAAAAACAGTAACGTTAATACAGCGTCTCCTGCAGCGGGGAGTCAGAGACAGAGGGACCGTCACCGCAGCATTCGCTGCAAGAACGTTAGCTTCTTGTCTCATCTGGGTCTGATAAACAGTAAATTCATCAACTTCAGTGTCCACAATGCTGTTTTCCAATAAACTGTAGCTGTCATATTTCATGGGACCCGAGTGAGTGCGGATTTCATGTCACTGTTTGTCACTTTGCCTAAGATTGAGTGACAAGTAGTACTCGCCCTGTTGTTTATTTGGTTGCCATGACTTCGCGAGTGATGACGTCCTGTCACTGTTCCAGTTGCTCACCCTAAGGGGAGAGAGAGCGGATGACAGTTCGCTTGAGTTCAGTAGAGCACACGGCTCTGCAGAGTCACACTCATTCACTTTCTGCTGATTGATTAATTGACTGATTATTTCAGCTTTGGTTCGGATGAACAATTCTGCTGCTATTTTGTTTTAGTAGTGCTGCAGCTAAGGATTATTTTCATTATCATTATTCTGTTGATTCTGCTGTCAGAGGATCAGATACTCTATGAAATGTCACAATTAACAAATGCCCACTACAAGTCACCAGAGCCAAAAGTGGCGTCTTAAAACTGTTAACAGCAGTCTGACCAGCATCAGAAAAACCCAAAGTACAGTATTCAGTTTGTAATGATATGCGATGAAGAAATCCAAGGACAATTTTGCATTTGAAAAGCTATGACCAACAGGGTATTGGAATTTTCATTTTATGCATTAATTACTTATTCAATTTTCAAAATTGTCATTGATTAATTTTCTTATGAGAGACTGCTTGATGAAACAATCAAAGCTTCAGCTTGATTGTACAAACACTGTCAACGCAGAGCGTGGGTTCTCCAGCCCACACTGCGAGGCCACTATGACACAGAACAGAGCCAGACCAGATGACCTCCGATCTGCTCAAGTCTGAAGGCCAGTAAAGACTGTTAGTGTCCCTCAAAGTCTTCCTGCCCGCTGGGCATCCCCTGAATAGTTATGTTTTTAATAAGGACCATGCCCTGCTGATTAGTTAAAAGCCTGAAACCAGCATACTACCTTCTTTGTGAACTCAAGCTGTGAGAATGATGTTCCACTCTGCTTCAAAAGAAATTGAAGACAAAGTCATAATTTTAATCAGCACCAGAAAGGCTTCAACATCACGACTCACGCATTTTCATTAAAACATTAAAACTGACATCATTTAAAAGGTTGCTGTTGAATTATAAAACGGTCAAGGTCTAGAATACGTTATTTTCCACTCTCGTGAGAAGAATCTGAATTTTCATGTCTGTTTCTATTAATGAACACAAACCTTCAAAGTAGTATTCAGCATACTAACTGGAGCACTCACTGAAGGCTATATGGTTAATGGTATTGTCTGCTGAACATGCTTTTCACTGCAAAACAAAGCTTCAGCAAGTATGAGCATGGAGTGCAAGCTGAGTGAGTGGGATCAAGTGCTAGTTGTCCTTTTTATTGAGTTTCAGCAGTTTAATATGAATCCGGAGTGTGATGCGTTTTCAAAAGAATCTGCGAAAATGCCGCCGTAAAGATGCACAAAATCATTGGAGCCTGCACTCTAATTGCAGTTATTTATTCAGACCTCTTGGCACCACTGGTGGCATTTTAGTTACAGCTTTAGTTTTCCCACAAGTGATGACAGATCATAAATACAGTATGCAAACAAGATAACAGTGTTCTTCCCATCATTAGGCTTTCTCAATGAAGCTAGATGAACTGGAATGAACTGAATGAAATGTGCAAGTAGGGGATGTAACGGTATGAAAATTTAACCTCACGGTTATAGTGACCAAAATTATCACGGTTTTCGGTATTATCGCGTTATTTTTAAGGTAAGGTATTTGGTAAGTGTGTTCAATATGTTCAGAAAGCACTGATAGGTAGGCCTGCACGATTAATCGTTATAAAATCGCGATCTCGATTCACCCTGTCCACGATTTAATTTTTAAATAACTTAATATATATATATATATATATATATATATTTTTTTTTTTATGACTTTGACTCTCATTTAATTTTACGAGCCGACTGCATCACAAACGCTACTACTTTCTTCTGTGAGTTTTAAACATGGACTGTATAAAAAGCGCTGCAAAGCTCTCCCTTCTCTTCATTGAAGCCTCTATGTTTACAGGCTTGTGGTGATGCGCAATGTGCTATAGGTGCCAAAAAAAAAGAAGGTCTAATCTATCTATGTTTGGTACTGCCAATTAGTTTTGTTTTGTCATGGTTCATGTGTGCTATAAACATTACACTTCATGAGAAAAAAATCGTGGCAGAAAATCGTGATATCAATTCTAAGCTAAAAAATCGTGATTCATATTTTGCCCCGAATCGTGCAGGCCTACTGATAGGCCTACCCAAGCTGAAATAAATTCAACAAGTGTAACAGTGTTTATTATATCACAAAAATATAGGCAATAGGCTTGTAAAAACGATTGAAAACAGGCTACTGAAACACTGGCCCGCTGTAGGGTGTCCGGTAAGAACTTGAACCAGAGATGTCTGACTTAACTCCAACGTGAAGTTAACTATGAAGTTGTATTTGACGTTACATGTGAAGTTGGATGTGGCTCTGAAATATAAGCACTATGAACATTATTTACCAAAACTAAATGTTATAGCTACCAGTATATAACAAGAAACAATACTAATTTATTTATTTATCTGTAATAATTAACATAAATTTAACATATTGCTCAGTAACACAAACTGAGAATAAGCCACATCTATTACAGCACACATATCCATAACGGAGTAAACTGTGTAATACACCTTTAATAGCTAAGCACGTGGCTCCACAGCGCTAGTCTATTTACTGGTGATTGCACCTTGCTGGCAAATTGCCCTAACACAACCTGAATATCAACACGTGGCTGCACAAGTAATATTAAACAATCTGCATATCTATCAGTTATGCTAGTAACAGTATCGGTATCGGCTCCGATACTGCCTAAAACGCTGGTATCGGTATCGGGAAGTACTGGAGTTTATGCACCGATCCGATACCACGTAATAAAGCCCTAAAGAAAAAATACGTTAAAGTAGTTTATTTATGTTCTTTTTCCATTATAACTGACTGTCAAACTGCATAATAAAAGAAAGTTCTGTGGCATTCATGTTTCACAAAGAGTTTAACCTGAGCCAGACCGACAACAAAGATAGAAATCATATCACATCCATACAGGGATAGTAGTATACAGTTCTTAAAACATAATAAAATATATGACACACTAGTATCGGATCGGTACTCGGTATCGGCCGATACGCAAGTTCAGGTATCGGAATCGGTATCGGGAAGCAAAAAATGGTATCGGACCATCTCTAGTTTTCAGCAATTGTCCGTGACACCATGTAGCTGAGCTGAGGCACAGACCAAATGAAAATTATCGGTTAAAAACATGTGGCGACATATCCTCGGTGTTAAGAGGCCCGCCACGGAGTCGGCATTAGCTATGAATGTACAAACTGTTGAGGGCGACGTAAAGAAAAAGAGAAGGTAGCCTACTTTGCGAACAAGTGGCGCATTGACAAAAAGTACAGCGAAAGACCATGCACAACATTTCAGACCGTCCTGCCAACCTGTATTAAACATCAATGTACGCTGTAATGATTTTTCAGCCGCTGAAAGCTGCTGCTGTTTTAATCCTGTTGGCTCTCTGCTGCTCAGTTCCACACACACCCACACACCCCCACACCCACACCCACACATCCCCACACACAAACACCCACACACAGTGGATGCAGGAAAAAATGGAGATGAGACTTACACGATGACCTAATTGAGGACAGCTACGATCGTTATTGTAAGTGCAATGATAAGTTAAAGTCCAATAACTAGGCTACTTTATCAAACCGTATGAATGTGTATGAAGTGTCGCAGGCCAGGATAGGAAATTAACTAACAAAGTAAAGATCAGCAAGCCACTGACAGAAATGTTCAAATTTGATTGATTCAATAAATTATAATTTTTTGTCTTAAATCCACCAGCCATTTTCATATTATACCAACATTTGCAGCATCCTGAGCCTTTTTGGTAAGGTCACTAGGAAATCTCAGCCCAGAGTAGTTTTATTCTCCCCAAAACAAGTTTCCTTTTTATTTTTAAAGAACTATACAAAAAAAGCTAATTTCACTGTCTCCCGCAACTTCATTGCAACAAAAATACAAAAGACATCGCAACTTTTATCACAATTTTTTACAAAAGCTCCTGCGAAATCAGGCATTTTGGGCCGCAACATTCTCCAAAAAAGGCCGCGAAATCCTGGAGGGACTGTATAATGCTACGTTACTGATAGTGACAGATGAGTCAATATGTTTTTTGTTCATTGAACATGTAGGCCTACAATTACTGTAGAATATGACCAAACTAACCAAATACAATTTTACCATGGTCTCGCAGGCTTTTTTTCACATCACTTTTTATTTGCCTATATTAATAAAATATGTATTAATAATAAAAAAAATTATGTATTGAAGCAATTCAAAATATGCTAGTGCACTTTCTTTTATAAATTTGAATTCCGGAAAAAGTGGCTGGTAAAAAATATAAATGGCTGGTAAAATTGGGCATGGCTGGTGGGCAAAAAAGTTAATTTCCCACCCTGAATTTCCAACTTTACTGTAAGCTACACGGCAACTTCAGTAATGAATAATGATATTTTAAATGAAAACGGTAATTGTTATCAACATTTTTTTACAGTGGTTTACCGTTAAACCGGTAATCATTACATCCCTATGTGCAAGCTTGTCGTCTTTGAGTCTGAGTTGTATTCTAGTCTGATCTAGATTAGCTGAACGTGATGTGCTTGTGTCCGTGTTCACATTTTTTGTATTCATTTTTTTCCAGGTACAATGGCTCTCTTCCAAGCGGAGACCGTGGGCGTAGAAAGAGCCGCTTCGCTCTGTATCGGAGGGCCAAGGCCAACGGTGTCAAACCCAGCGCTGTGCACATCCTCAACACACCACAGGACAGCAAGGTGTGTGTGTGTGTGTGTGTGTGTGTGTGTGTGTGTGTGTGTATACGCACGTTTTATCAGTGTGTAACATTAGTTTCCTTCCTGTGACTCCCTGTTGTCTTTCATAAATGAGCTAGAAGGATGACTAAGCATGACGACATGACGTACGTGGGCTATTTATCCTGTGTGTGTGTGTGTGTGTGTGTGTGTGTGCCTACATACGGATGCATGATTGTATGATGACTTTAAAATGGTGATGAAGTAAAATGAAGATAAAGATTTTTATCACTATCAGGCCAACGTCACATGCTGCTATCACACGTAACATTAAAGTATGACACTGTTATTTTACACTTATTAATGTGGGTACATCTTATGGATTTGTGAGTAACTCAGTCTGCCGTATTTTCTATCAAGTAAATGAAAGACTTTTCCAGAAGATCAACGCATTTTGCTTGTGGCCCTTGTTGTTGCAGGCTGTCCACAGCAGGGGGCAGCACAGCATCTCTTTTACTCTGTCCCGTAACCAGACAGTGGTGGTGGAGTACTGCCATGACAACAATACCGACATGTTCCAGGTAACCGCCAAGGAAAATCAAGAAAACATCCTGCTTTAAATAATGGCCCGTGTTAGAAACGCAAATAATCCTAGATTTGGGATCAAAATATGCTGTTATGTAATGCCATCAAAGGAATTTCTACAGTAGGTAGATTATTTTGGTTCTATTGTGACTATGACTTGAAAATCTCCAAGAAAGTCTATTTTTATACACAAAGTTCTGCTCTATAATAATAGCATCACAGATGTTTTTGATTTGCAACAAATGATGACGTGGCTTTCACCCACGGTAATAAAAGCCACAATCATGGGGGAATCAAAATTCTTTAGGTTGTGGAAAAATCCCAAACCCCACATTTAAGCTAGTGTGAATCTAAAACTATTAATAACTGTGTAGATATATATATATATATATATATAGCAATATATATATAGCAATATATATATATATATATAGCAATATTACTTTTGAATATCACTTTGAAAGGCATTTGTTTTGATAAATGGTATCCAGTGACCACCTCTCCATGCTGTACCCTGCAGATTGGACGCTCCACAGAAAGTCCCATTGACTTTGTGGTGACAGACACCTCCGGAGGGGGGAAGGAGGGGGAGGACCCCTCCATTGCTCCCAGCACCATCTCACGTTTTGCCTGCAGAGTGGTGTGTGAACGCAACCCACCTTACACTGCACGTATCTACGCCGCTGGCTTTGACTCTTCCAAAAATATCTTCTTAGGGGTGAGTAGATATAGTATAGTATAGTATATAGTTTTGGAATCAGTATTAAAATAAAAAAAAATAAAAAAAATACTTATGAACCTCATTAATCTCATGTCTTTGCCACCACAGGAGAAAGCAACGAAATGGAAAAACCCTGATGGGCACATGGACGGCCTGACCACCAACGGGGTGCTAGTGATGCACCCGGAGGGGTTCCCAGAGGACCCCAAGCAGGGTCTTTGGAGGGAGATCTCTGTCTGTGGGGATGTTTACGCCCTGCGGGAGACACGCTCTGGACCCAGCCGGGGCAAACTGGTGAGTCACCAGTTTGGTTACCGTGCCCACAATACCGTGAGGTTTGTTTTTGGTTTGACTGTAAGCAATGTGTCTGTGTGTGTCTCTGCAGGCCGAGGGTGAGAGCAGCGCACTACGTGACGGTTCCCTGGTTGACCTGTGCGGTGCCACCCTGCTGTGGCGTACAGGCGAGGGGCTCATGCGTGCTCCCACCCTGCGTCACCTGGAAGCACTTCGCCAGGAGCTCAATGCGTCCCGGCCCCAGTGTCCTGTAGGCCTCAGCACGCTGGCCTTCCCCAGCCTGCCGCGCAGCCACAGGTGGGAGCCACAATCTGTTTCAAAAATACTCATCATTTTCTATCAGGATGTTCACCTCGTTTCATCTCCAGTAGCCTGCTTATAAAGAACATATTACTGCCTCTACAACGGCAGCGTTCATTAGTTTAAAAAATGAATTTTTAGCGCCAGGAGTTGAAGTACTGACACTCTGCTGATGTCTTTCTTCAGCCTTGAAGAGCGTCAGCCTTGGGTCTACCTCGCTTGTGGCCATGTCCATGGACGCCACGACTGGGGCCAGAGATCTGAGGGAGTGGAGGTGCCGGGAGAGGGCGAGGGTTCCACAACCCGCCGAGAATGTCCCCTGTGCAGGAGCGTGGGTCCCTACGTGCCCCTGTGGCTGGGCTGCGAGCCTGCTGTGTACGTGGACGCTGGAGCTCCCACTCACGCTTTTGTGCCGTGCGGCCACGTCTGCTCAGAGAGGACAGCCAGGTACTGGGCTGAGGCCCCGCTTCCTCACGGGACGCACGCCTTCAGACCTGTGTGCCCCTTCTGCTCCTCTGCCCTCAGCACCCCCGGCTGGACGCGGCTCATCTTCCAGGGCCCCATCGACTAGTCGCCACTCCTCATCAACCACTATCACAGTAACAGAAAGACGCCTGTGCTTCATTCATGTTGCAGACGTTGGTCAGTGTTCACTGTCACTGTCCAACGTTGTTACTGAATGTAGCTCAAAGCTGAATCCTTCCCGTTCTTTATCCTTCAGTTCTTGTTGATTGGTATAAGATCTGGTGAATAGGTGCAAAAATAACATAACAGAATAATCAACCCTGTCATGTGGACAGTATTTACTCTAAACTCTAACCCTCTGTCAGGCAAGATTGCGCTGTTTTTCATTCCAACCAAACACTACACTTTCACTGATTACCTAACCTTCAAGTAAAATTGTATATAGACAGGAGCTTAAACGATGCTGCTTGACCCTTTTTAAACAATTATTTTTACTCCATTATCAAATGACTCAACCTTCCACAAATTTTAAACGATGTCTACCGAAAACAAACCGATCTAAACACCTTTTATTTGTCTCTTTCAGAAGCCATGTATAAAATGACAAGTAGCTTTTTGCACACAAAAAAAGGAATAGCCTTTTTACTCAGTTCCTCCGCAGCGTATTACACGTCTGCAGCGCCTGCGTGTCCTTAACTCGGTGAAACGCCGCCTCTTGCACTTCTCGGCCTGACATCCGACCACTTCTTAATTTCTAAAACATTGTTACTGTAATTGTTGTGAAATGCTCGCCACTTATCAAACAACATAACCCACCTGGTCTCAGCTTCTGCAAAAACCACCTTCGCCTTTATTTCAAACCAAGTCTCTTTCTAGATTTGCACGCTCACTTTCCTGTCTTCCTTCCCTGACTGACCAGCTGATTTGTATTCATAGCTGTATTCTCAGCCGGCCATATTAACTACTTATGGTAAATGTGCTTTACAAGGTGAGATCAGAGGCGTGTGCTTCGATCTAGCTTTTCAGGTTCCCAGCGATTCATGAAGGGGAAATTATGAACCATCATAAAATGAGTATATGCAGTTTTCATCTTTTGTCTTCATGCATCATTTTTAGTGTGAAATCTATGCAGACAGAGACCCCATAAATGAGACCCCATTGTGTAGTATTGGGTTGGAATGAAAACCTGCAGACTCTCTGATTATCTCTGAAGGGAACACTACACCCTGTACGATCGCACCACAAAGAATTCACCTCTTAAGGCCAGATCTCATGCTGATTATCAAGCAGACCGAGGATAAGCACGGGCTGGGAGTGAAACTGGGTAAAATCCACTATATAACTCTGCAGCAATAATAGCACTCCCATATATAAGCTAGATGTATCGCTATGTTTAGCCAAGTGATAGGTCGGCGGTCGCTTTGAACGTGGCTGAAATGGTTTCCAGGTTAAGGGCTCAACCAGAGGCGTGTTCAATATCAGGATTTATTTCATTGTGGTGTTGTGTGTGAGTGTGTGTGTGTCTGTGTGTGTGTGATGTAACCAAAGCACTAAAATTTAAAGATGAGCAACTGAATCGGTGATTAAACACACAACCTTTATTTAAATACTCATTTTAGATGCATTAATAGCCTAAGCATGCTAACAGAGATTAGCACGTTTAGGCTGCAGAGGAATACATCAGCTGTCATAAAAGGACATGTTTTGTCGCTCCTGTTGTGTTAATTTGAACACACTTCTGGTTACTGAATCATGTGAAACAGGGTCCATGTTTGTATGGTGGAGTGTCAAAAAGGTTTGACCTTGCATAACCTCAAAAGATAACTTTTTTTGTTTTTGTTTCAAAGAAAACTATTTTGTTAGAAAATGGGGAGGGATTTATTTGGGGGAAGCGGGAGGAATTCTTTTAGATGTTCTGTGTTTAAAAAAGCAACTATTTTTCTAACTGATAATTGGTTTTAAGTTAACTAATTGTTACTCAGTGTAAACAAGTTCTGTATGTTTCCGAATATTCTCGTGTGGTAGATCTAGGAGAGCTTGTGAGTGAGACAACATTGCCAACACTGTGTCCAAACAAACACACACTTAACACACTGCTACCGTAAAAAAAAGAAGAAAAAAAAAAGAAATAAAACATTGCCCAGACAATGAATGTAGCCAAATACTCAGGCTATGTTTAGCCTTCCCTGGTGCTCATATTGAATGGTCTATATTGTGATACTATTTTTGTAACTGAATATTATGGTGTAGCTCGGTGAACTAGCTCGATAAAGTCAGATAATTTCAAAATAGCCTCAAGTGTGGAAGACGTACAGTATAATTGATAATACACACTCACATGGACATTGTGGTTAGCTTGCATGTGCTGAACGTACACATACAGTATGTACACTACACGTACACATACTCGAAAAACTTTTGTGCTGAGAGCGTTTGTCGCAGACCAAGATGTCTTCCGAGTCTTCAGCTGTTAAAACTGCAGCGTTTCCAGTTTTTTTTTTTTTTTTTGTTTTGGAAGACCTCTCCAAAAGAAAAAAGAAAAAAATAGAGAGAGAGAGAGAGAGAGAGACAGAGAGAGACTAAAAAAATAAATAAATAAAAAATCCTCATACTTGATAGATGCGTGACGTTTGTGAATGAGACTATTGAATCCCACTTTGTACTTCTATGCTAATATTTTCCACCAAACCAATTTACTGCAGAAAGATTGTCCACATCGACACTTGTTTTCATTTTGTATTCAGACCGATGATCACGGAGCATTCAAAGCTATTGAAAGCCATTTTGCTGGTTTTCAAATGCCGTTTGAAGTCCAAATACAAGATTTAAACTCCCTATGGTGCGGTGGTTAATAGACATATTGTTGATCATTACTGTAGCTCAGGATTAGTGATTTCAGATTCACAGCTGGCGAGGCCTGAAGGAAGCCTGGTAGAAGACACTTTCAGTCAAAACGTTTCACAACTGCAAAACACATAAACCAGATGTGAAAGTAATCACCTAATGTAAACTCGAAATTGTAGAGGGCATACTGTAGGGTAGATCACCACAGGTCTAGGATCAGTCACATACGGGTCTTAATAAAAGGGGTCAAGGCACAAACCGGCAATGAAAACGTCTCGATCAGTTGCCCTTTACTAAGCACGCCAAATCCTGCAAATCTTGCTTTTGAATATATACAACAAATAGTGTAACACCATTGGCATGTGGATGGAAGAACCGCTGCAGCACCCTCATTGGCTTTTAGTTTCTAACCTGATATATTTATTTTAGCTCTTTGGGTTATAGGTGTCCATATGCAATTTCCTCTCCCTTGTTTTGTTTTTTTTAGATTTTAATATCTGCGAAGATACAGTATTTTAGATTGTTAGAGACCGCCAGTAACATCATTAGCAGTTCCCTAATTTTTTTTTTTTTTTATGCTTGACCTTCACTCCAGATGGCAAAACCTCAACCTCCTCAACTTATGAACTCATCTTACTGTAGGTGAGTGAGTAGCTGACACGTAATATACAGCGTAAAACCTCACAGTTAATAATGCATTCCTTTTAATACATCGGTGTTATGTACAGCTATTTTGTATTATTTTATATCATATTCTTCTGTAATCGTCCGCTGCACAGACAATCGCTATACACATGTCAATAAACTGTTAAAAAGTTGAATTGTCTTTGCTCTTGTGGCTGTTTTGTAACTTTGGATTATTTCGTCTTTAGGGTGTGATCAATAATGTGTTTATTACATAGAATACAGTTCATTGAGGGGCACTTCACATGTGCTGCCACCAGCAGAGGGCGCTCTCTACCAGCTCTAAAGCTGACAGCCGGGGGCGCACACACACACACACACACACACACACACACACACACACACATACTATGATGAGGTTGCTCTAAGTTGCATCACCTCTTTAAAATAATCAACTGTTTTAATGAGCAGTTTTGGCAGTCATGTTCATCACCACGCAAATGTGATAAGATGCTGCAAATGTCTGCAAAATTACGGACACGCTTGATTTAAAATAGCAATTTGAAAAGTTTCTTTGAAAAGAATTCAGGATGTCTGCTGAAAGCCTCCGGAAGACCTGCTGAGAGAGGCGTTATTCAGAAGTTTGTTCAGAAATTATTTCACTCTTGAACCATAGGGAAGAGGCTTCCTTTTTTCTCTCCAAAGATTATGAAGCCTATTTCATGGGTATCTCAGTGCCACAATACATTTAGTTTCTTCTTCTAAAGCATGGGATAGAAAGAACCAAAATCTGAAACCATAGAAGAAATAGTATGAACACATTCTGGTACATGTTAAGATATTCTGTAATTTTCATATAGTAAGTTGTAATAAGTGATACACATCCTTACTCATTAACACATTTGGTTTATTATACAGTTTGCGAAAACGCTATAATAATTAAAACCTTTTTCCGGTTTTCAGTGAACTCAAAAAAGGTAAACTTGAATTATTTTATTTTATATTTCACAGTGTAAAAAGGTTTAGGAATTAGTAAACAATATGGTTGTTTTGGGAGGCCTTCACATTTCAAGCACGGAACTTAAGTAACAGTTAAAAAGTTGTTTTGCAGCATGTCCTTGAGGCTTTAATGAGGGCAAATGTCCTTGTTACTTTAGCCTGGTTCTCACTCAGATATATGTTTTAATGGGGAAGAACATTAGTCTGACAAGCCAGACCCACATCAAGATGTTGGGTCTGGGAACTCACCATTGACGGAGCTCAATCCAAGGGGCGGGATAAACGGTTGTCTTTCAAATTCCCTCTGCACGCAATAAGATAGCGCTACAACCAACCAGAGCAATGAAGAAGGTAGCGGAGCTAGTTGATGGATTAAACTTTTGCCGTATCCGGTCGGCAAAACTCCGAACACATCTTCATTTTTTAAGAATGATTTCAGTGCCGTTCTTTGTTCTTTTCTCAAAGAAAAGCTAAACTCCAAGTCTTCCAGAAGACAGCAGTTCCCAGCAGCAGCAGCAGCCATAAGCCCGCCTACCGACTCTATACACAATGTGATTGGCCTGACCAGAGTTTGGTTTTTCCAGCTCGCAAGCCAACGGAGAGTTGCTAGACCCCCCCTGGCTGCAAATTACATTTGCTGCCGCTAGGGTGCGTCTAGATTTCTAGGCTAGAAGAACATGTCACTGACAAAATATTCCAATTGTAAATATAGTGACTGATATCTGCCAAAAATTCATCTGTACTGTGCTTTAAGTAAAGACGAGAGAACATGATGATGGTTGGATGCAGGGGAGACTTGACGGTTGAATTTTACAGTAAGAGCTAAAGGAAGTGCCTGATGTTGTAAGCGTGATTCTGTTTTGATTTCAAGGCTGAATTGCCAACCAGGTAAAGCGAGGAACTGACCTAAACTTAAATCCCTGTCTTGAAGAGACAAAATCCAGCTGTAATATCTATATAATTTAAGATTATATTGTTCCTAAATTCTACATGTTCATAAATTTATTTGTTTTTTAATCAGATTACCATAGACATGAAGTATCCCATCATAGGAAATACTGTACATACTGCTCAGGGAGGGGAGGAATAGGGGTAAATAGGGGCCCAGCAGCTCTTTCTTGCCCTGAGGCTCCCTTGCAGGTATATTCGCCCATGCTCAATGTGTGTGTGTGTGTGTGTGTGTGTGTGTGTGTGTGTGCGTGTGTGTGCGTGTGTGTGCGTGTGTGAGAGTGAGTGAGTGTGTGTGTGTGTGCGTGTGTGCGTGTGTGTGTCATGGGACCTAGCATAGATGATGAAGGCAGGGTTTAGCAATACAGTTCAATTCTCGGTGGAGGGATTTGTAGGTTTTGATCCTAGCTAATTAATGTGAAACCCCCAATGGGATGTAATGGGTATCTGTGGATGGGAAGTTTGAAGGGGACTGTGTGTGGGTACGTACATGTGTGTGTTTACATCCTTATGTCTGTGTGCGTGCATGCACAAACACAGTGAATAAGCTTGTACAAGTAAGGATGTGATGTGAAGGCATCTGAGTTGGTGTGTGTGCGTGCGCGCGTGTGCATGTGTGTGTGTGTGTGTGTGTGTGTGAGCGAGTGAGTGTTAATCAACGACTCAGAAATCGTCGTCCCTACAGACTCACTCTGGAGGTAGCAGGGGGCGTTCATGCCATTGTTCCATCAATCACCCATTAACTACAAACACTGGGAAACTTTAATTAAGCTGAGGCCACAGACGATTAATTAACTTTAAGACTTTCACTTCTTTTTTCTTTCCTTCTACACATTTCACTAAGTCACCGAGCCAAAGAAAGTGTTAATTTAGCCACATCATTTACAAATCCAATTAAAGCCAATATTAAGGCATCACAAGCTGCTGTCCTGTGTTCTCCAGTCTTATAAGACTATTCTCTTTTGTGGCTCGACTAGCAGAGAATGCCAGCACACGTAAGCTGAGCAGAATGTATTAAACAGGGGTTAAGAGTTGTAATAAGTTTGATTATTTTATGGCATTTATTGTGCTGTGTTATCCTGTTAGGGAGGTGATGTTGTGGCAGTAGGTTGGTAATCCAGACTCTTGTGTCTCACCAAGTGGTCTCCTACTCTGCCGCCATGGAGGCTGTCGTCACGCCTCAGTGTTAAGGAAGGGAAGGCCCAAGCTGGATGTGACTGGATGTGGATACGACAGATGAGGGAATCTGTTTCAACACCTGTCATACATATATAGCACACATAAGCCTTCAGGAATATACTCCCTGACTGCTGAGGATGCTACTTCAGTTTCCAACTCCAACCACCAAATCCCTCTCGTTTTATATATAAATCATTGCAACAGTTCACCTTTAATTTCTTATAAAGCAT
The DNA here is from genome assembly GCF_031162955.1 of Sander vitreus. NCBI lineage: Eukaryota > Metazoa > Chordata > Actinopteri > Perciformes > Percidae > Sander > Sander vitreus. Next base: position 18,579,701 of record NC_135872.1, read on the forward strand.
TAGTAGAACGAGGTGATGCTGAGGCAATTTCCTCACTTTACATTCAACGGTAAAAAATTCCAGTAATTAGGCTATATATGTTTACACTTGAATATGCTTAGGTTATTAATTAAAGGATTCAGTATTTCTCCACCAGGATTCTATTCCTGACAGTGTAGTAAAGGCAACATTAGGCCTTCATGTGGGGAATTTTACTAAAATGTTTACAAAATGTTAACAATTTTACTAATTGTTAACAGTTAACAATTGTTAAATAATAAATAATAATAATAATAATAATAATAATAATAATAAATAATAATAATAATAAATAAAAATGTTACTTTCTTTGTGGTGTTTGGTCAATTTTCTTTTGCATTGGGTGGAGCTGACCTCATGATGTCAGTATTTCTAAAAAATGTTGTTTACCATCCTGGTTGTGAGCACCACAGATTCCATTGTATTGAAGTGGTATAAATATATATTTAAAAAAAAGACAAAGAAAAATAACTGCTGGTAGGCCCTATCTGCAAAGCTAGATAATAGAGATAAGTGAGAAATGTATTTTTGGTTTGAGTAAACTGTTATTATTTTTTTTTAACATTTCTTTTACAGATTAGATTGATTATATCCAGTAGGTGATTTGAGGAAGGACGAGAGGGGATGCTTATCTAGCATGCATACAGTCTGGTTGCACGGCAGCTGGAGTCTTGCGATATCACAAGTTCATGCAAAATATGCAAAATAACATGTAGCCTAAAATAATCAAAATCGAGTTAAATGCAATGGCCTGTGCTCCAGTGTAATGCTTTACATCAGACAAAGCAATTCAAATGTGTAAAACAAAACCTTCAATAACTAAAATGTAGTTTTTAGTTTAAACATTTGCTTGGAGACATACATTTCGACAGCAGGAATTCAAAATGATAACACAGTTTGACCATATAAATAACTGAAAGTTGTTACAACAGATTGAGGAAAAGCTGGTGAAAATGTGCGTAGTAAACGACGCAGTGGAAAGCCCCGCCCACCTGCTTCACGTTTGAACCGAACGGAATTTTCGCCATTTTTTCTTTATAATAATGATACTAAAGAACTGCGGTAAGTAAAAGAATATTTTGGTGTTTCGGCATGAATATTTCAGTATAACTTTGTATTGTTTTTCCTAATACACTTTAGCAGGTTTTGCTTCTGAAACTAGTGAACCGCAAAGAACTAATTAGACCAAATGAATAGCTAGCTTAAATGTGTATTTAACTAGCTAGCTAGCATTGCTAATAGCTGTTATGAGGCCTGTCATCCTATACGCATGTTGATTTGGCGTGTTTGGATCTCTGTTATGTCGTCAGAACAGTGCAGATATTTTGCATTCATCCTAATTAATGTGACTCACCTTTATTGTGTTGTTTGTGATTCCCATTTCATCAAGTCTAAAGTCTGGAGCTTTGATTTCATGTTTGCTCCTCTTCCTGTTTGTTTATATTTTGTGTTTGAAACTCTACTCGCTACTTTGTCTTTCAATTTCTGTTCCTGTTTGATTTATTTTGTGTTTTGCTGTTCGAAACCGAGAAATGTGTCTTTTTTTTTTTTTACGTTCCCCATTTTGATGAGAGAAGTGCTCTGCTGCTGAATGAATATAGGCCAAACACTCTTCTGTTCCCACATCTTCCCAAAGTTCCTTCTTTTCCTCCCTGACTCTCGCCGCTCGCTCTCAGCGTGACCAATAACAGCCCGAGGAGGCATCGCCGTAATTCCCTGTAAATGACAACTAATGAAGATGGTATTTCCTCTCATTACTTTGTGTCTTTGAGGGGGCAGGGGCTTTCAGTGGCGCTCGGTTGATGCAAGCATGTGTCACTTTTATTCTACTCTTTGCTATCCACTCGTGGTTGGAAAACTAAGTGTTCCTCTTGTCTTTTTCCCTCTCCTCAGCACCGTTCAACAGTCAGGGATGAACACTCTCCTCTAATGGCTGTATCAAGCACACGCCCAATTAGCATCGCATGGTAGGTGAGAGCCATTTTGAAAACATTTCTCATTACACCTTATCACTGGGGCACAGAGGGGGGCAACATGAAGCAAATTAGAGGGGTGAAAGAGAGAGAGGGAGAGCGGGAAAAAAGGAGGGAGGGCTGGAAACATCAAAGTGTCCCCGCTCTATTTAAATTGAGTGATCTTGTGCGAAAGATCCCCACTACATAAAGATTAACCCCATCCTCCCTCCCACACACACACACAGCTAATATCACACGCCCAAATACCCTTGGATTTATGTGTCAAGGGTTAATAACTATGAGGATGAGGACACTGTGTGTGTGTGTGTGTGTGGGGGGGGGGGGCAGCATACGTGTGTGTGTGTGTGTATATGGGCACATATTATATGTCATGTACAATATGTTTGTATGCATGCAAGGATGTTTGTGTGTGTGAGCAGAGAGTGAGAGGGACCGAGTGCACACAAGCAGGGAGGTACTGTAGAGATCACACAGCAAGTTTGAGAGAGGCTCAGTTTCATCTCAAACCGATGGACTGACATGTTACAAATCCCACCAGCAGCAGCACTGAACAGACCTGCCAGCACTCCTCAGGAAAAGACTCACGAAGGCACGAAGGCACGCATGCACGCACGCACACACACACACACACACACACACACACACACACACACACACACACACACACACACACACACACACACAAAAGCACGCCTGTTTTCCACCAGTTTCATCATGTCCTTTAGCTTAATGCAAATTTTGGTCCTTTTCACTACATTGTACAATGTGAGAGTTGAGGTTGTGGCATCTGTTTATGTGTGTGTTTAGGAGCCTTTAATTTCATTTTGTGTTGGTAGGTATCTATCTGTTTGTTCCTGAGTATGTGTGCATCTTGTGTCTTCCCCAAGTTGTCTTTCACTGTGTGTGTGTGTGTGTGTGTGTGTGTGTGTGTGTGTGTGTGTGTGTATGTGTATGCGTGCGTGCGTGCTCAATCCCGCCCGGTGGATTAGTGACGTCGACGGAACTCACCCTCTCCCTCTGATAAGGCCACGCGCCGCTGCCTCCCGTGCTCTGCTCCCCGTGCTCTGCTCCCCGTGCTCTGCTCCCCGTGCTCTGCTCCCCGTGCTCAATTTCAGATAGTGCTAATGGAATCTGTCCTGCGCGATTGTAATGTGAGCGAGACTCATTTTCCACGGAGCTTGAAACTGTCAGCTTGGCAGGACTGTTTGGGGAGGAGGAGGGGAGAGCAAACGAAGAGAGGGTTGATGGGGGAACGAGGAAGGAAAGGCTGATGGGGAGGGTGTGTGAGTGTGTGTTTGTGTGTGTCTGATGTGTGTTATGGTAGGCCTCCTCCCTCTTGTCAGGAAGCTGTAGAGGAGCTTCCCACACATTGCCCATCATGGTGCATTCCTGCGTACACACACACACACACACACACACACACACACACACACACACACACACACACACACACACACACACACATCCAGGTGTACACTACACAGCATAGGTTGAATTGGCATTAGTTAAAGGACCGGTTCCCTCAAAAAGCATATTTGCTCATTTACTTCTCGTCTAGCCATGCAAATAGTTTGGGTTTGAAGTGCCCAGGTTGTGAGATGTCAACGAAAGCTATTCACAGTGAGTTCTTCAGATTATCCAGAGTACTGTTGCTGGAAAGACACATTGCTGTTTTTTTTTATTTGTTTTTTTATAACAAATATTTTGACTTGTCATTGTAGGAAAAGCAAAGGTGTTGCTAATAACGAATGACGGCTCTGTTCTAGGTGTCCCAGTAAGCTGTTACCGTGAGCCAGTCTGTAATATGGAGGTCAGCCGTCATTACTGTTTTTTCATTATGTACACCTGAATTTCTTACTTAGACATCTTAAAATGTCTTCCGTGAAAATGTCCTGTAACTTCAACAGATACGGCTCGACTTTATGTAGAAACTGTGATGATGTATATAACCTGCCTATAATCTCGTAACATTTTAAAATGGATACATATTTGATGTACTACTCCAAGGACAAACACGTCTGTAATGTTTTTTTTTTTTTTTTTTAAAGTACAGCAAACCTAGTTTGGCATTTCTGTACTGCAATTTCTTGTTAGATTATTGGCCAACATATATATATACTGATACCAATATATCTGCAACATGCTAATATTGGTCTGGCTGATTTGTCAGTCTAGCGCTAATTGTAACTAAAACACAACCGGCACTGTTGGTAGGGGGCAATCCAGTGAGGGCTTAATGTGTCCTGGATGTTACAATAAGAACTTCAACTAGTTGGGGGGAAGATTCAGTGTGGATTATGTGTGGATTATTTTGGCTTGTTATTACAATTTATGTTAAATTACATTTGTCATTGCAACCGTTGCCACCAAAATCAGGCAAACATGTCTGGGGATACACTTCTGAAGTGAGATTCCCTTAGAGACAAACAGAATTTTCTGTTTTTATATATATTTTCTGTTTTTATATATATTTTCTGTTTTTATATATATTTTCTGTTTATATATATATTTCTGTATATATGTTGATAGAGATTTTGTCCGTGCATGTATGTGTTTGAACCTGTGTGTGTTTTTTGTGTGCATGTGAATGTGCGTTATGAAGCAGTTGTGTTTGAAAGAGCAGCCTGCGGGTGGCAGTGTTTGCATGATGAACAGTCTAAGAGAATAGCTGCTGACCACTGGAACACTTCTCCCCGATCTCCCCTCTGCTCTCCACTTTGTTCCTATCTTACATTTGCACCTATCTGATCATTTACTCTTATTCATCTTTGCTCTTTATTTATTACTTACTTATAATTATTAGTTTTCAGAATCCACTGCTCTCCATTTAATGAACTTTATTTATCCGTTAGAATCTTCATTTGTGCAGAACACCAGTGTGTGTATAGTTCATACACCCAACAACATAACACAGTTCACATTCACACAGTTCACAGTTCGCATGTACAGTTCACATACTCGGCAACGCAACCCAGTATACCACACACATCACATACCAGCGGTCCAACAGTCAGTAGGTAAAAACTTGCAAAGCACAAAACATGAAGAATATGCAATAAAAACATTAAAATAATGTATATAGGAATAAATAAATAGATCAACAATGTATGAGTCTGATGAATTTTTTTTCTCCTTTTGTGAGCACCAACACAACACATTCCTGAAACTAATTTCTAGTTATAACTCTTGGCATAAACTGTATTCCTGCAGAGGAATTTAGAGAGATATTCAGGCCACTCCAACCATACAAATCAGGGTCGGGGAGTTCAGCGAGGTCGGGCCTACATATTCACTTGTTTATTCTCTTCCTGTCCCAGTCTCTGCTCATTCAGTGCTGCTCCGTTCAGGGAACGGAGGGAATACCAATTTGGCAGCACTACAAGGATTACAGTGGTAGTGGACATTTTTTAATCTGGGACAGACTGTGGCATTTGTCTGCACTTAAAACTGTCATCAGTCCTGCCCCATCTATCAGCCTGTCACCCCCGTCCCATCCTGTTAAGAAAGAGAAGAAAAAAAAAACATGAAACACTGCTGGAGCTGATTAGACTATAAAAAATAAATAAATAAAATAAACAGCAACCTAAATCTCACAGCCAGGGCTTTACGCAGCCAGAGCCCCCATTACTGGTACTCTACCCCCTGGGAAGAGTTTAGTGTCAACAGACCCTCCACCTCCTGCGGGGCTGGAGGAGGGTCTCCATCATGGACATCAAATTAAATGTGCAAATGAAGAAAGAGTATTTTTGATATAAACAAATAATGTGTAGAGAAGTTTATTAAGCCAGACCTGTGCAGGTTACCCTAATGCATTTAAAGAAACGAGAAAACATGCTATAATGGCCTCAATTACAGCGTTATGCAAAGAGCGTGAGGAGACCCATATGCTTCTGCACACGCACACACACACACACACACACACACACACACACACACACACACACACACATACACCAATAGAGCAACACACATGCAAATCACCACTGGAGTTTCCCAGGGAAAAAAAAGAAAAAAACGTGGATTAAATCCTGCGAGCTGAACATTAGAGAAGTGCAGAGTTCAGCTCTTGCAGGAAAAAAAGGCAAATCATTATCTTCCAGAGAGAGAGAGGAAGAATCAGAGGTTGAAGGCGGCAGGCTGTGATACTGAGGAAGAAAGGCGTCACGTTGAGAGGAAGACAGACTGATAAAAGAAGGAAGCCATCGGCGGAGGAGGAGAGAAAGGGCCCCACAAATTGGCAAAGGGAAGTCAGGGTCTCTGTGCTTTGCATTTCATTTACATGGCTGGCCGTATCGACCAATCGGATTGGGAGCGGAGCCCGTGGCTTAGGAGGGCGAATAAAGGCTCCAAATGCCTTCACTGCTCTCATCCTTCTCTCTCATAATACCCTGTCTGCCCTTCTTTTCTCTCGCTCCCTCTCTTTTCTCTCCTCACTGTCATAATACCCTTTCTCTCCCCATTCTCTGCTCTCTGGCGCGGTACTATAAGTAGACCCTGTCCGATGTGATAGTGGGATGAGGAGAGGGGAGAGAGGGAGAGGAGAGGTGAGGAAGAGGAGGAGGAGGAGGAGGAGGAGGAGGAGGAGGAGGGGAGCTTGCAGGGATGACTTTTGCTGCCACCCAAAAAAAGCAAAATTGTGCATTTGTGAGTGCATGTGCACTTTTAAAAAAAAATATGTTTTAGGTATAAACCCGACGCCAGCAAAAGCACTTTCATCCCATGTTTTTTGTTGTTTTGTTGTTGTTGCTTGGAGGCATCCTGTGGTGCTTTCCTGCATGACACTCGCAATGTAACAGCAGAACATTTTGTTAAATCCATTGCCGCACAGCACACGCAAACACACACACCCATAGCAGGCATAATACATGCTAATTCATTTATAAATGCTCTATAATTAATGGTAATAATGTCTCTGTAATTACACGTTACACAAAGTAGAAGATAATTAACACCGATAGCTATCATGCGACTTTTTTGATGTAAAAATCGATTGGTGAATTTCCTCAGTGGAATGTATTACATGTATGTATGAATGTACACGCACGCAATCACACACACACACACACACACACACACACACACACACACACACACACACACACACACACACACACACACACACACACACACACACACACACACACACACACACACACACACACACACACACACACCCAATGATACTATTCCCCTTGAATTAATTTGAATAATGGCATGTAGTAAGACACATTAGAAAAACCCATGAATGACCCCGGGCATTTCTCACAGAAGACATGCAACCACTTAACACTTAAGGACACACACACACACACACACACACACACACACACGCACGCACACACACACTCACACTCACACACAGCTTGAGGATATAATGTTGTGCCGTATTACAAGTCTAATAGTTTACCTTCCCTCCATGCAAGAGAGGCCTCTATCTGCAAGTCAAATAATAGTTTTGGAAAAAGAGGTTGAGACAGGAACTTATTCGCTTCTATCATAGATAATAACTATATCCACCACATTAGTGCAGCAGATTTAGATGTTCTCTTTTATTTGTGCAGCATTAGTATTGTGTTATTTTACTTTATTTTAAATAGCACTACCTCAAATGTAAAAATCCTGTATTCAAGTACAGAAGTATTTTCATCAAAATGTACTAAGTGTTATATTATATCCCTATATATGTTTTGGAGCTAAAATATGCTTATGATCTATGCACATTCAGAAGAAGATCTGTAGTGCATCCTTGATGCATTTGTTTAAGCATGTAAGCTCCTGGGACTGGCCCTGAACCGAAGAGGCAAACACAGAAACATCAGTGTAAACACCAACTTCTCACCTTTTAACTCCAACTCAGATGGACTGGCCGTGTAAGAAGACCGTCAGACTCACATTTACATACCTATACTGTATCCTCAGATCCAGCGTGGACCTGGAGGTCAGAAAAAGAGGGATAACATCAAGATCAACCTCAAAAAGTTTGATCAATGGCACCAAATGGGAGGATTTTGCTCAAAACAGACAAACGTGAAGAAATAAAGTCCTTGCAGGAGCTGCAGATTATGAAGAGGATCTTGGTGAGGCTACAAAAGACAAATGGCAGCAAAGAAAGGAGAGACTCCCCACCAAGAAGGGCCATCCACCTTCAACCACCAGCAGCACCATGCATCCAAGCCCACACCGCAGGTTTGTGGTGTATATATATGTGACATATGTGTCTGTGAAGTAACATTAACTACAGATGACAAAATATGGAGTAAAAAATTTTATAAAAAAAAAAGTAAAATATTTCCCTCTGAAATGTAGTGAAGTAGAAATATAAAGGAGTAGAAAATAGAAATACTCAAGTGAAGTACAAATACCTCAAAACCACTGACTTTCTAATAATAATATAAACCAGGGGTCTTCAATGTTTTTTAAACCAAGGACCCCTAAACTGAAAAAGAGACAGAGCAGGGACCCCCTACTACATACTGTATGTTGTATAAAATTAAGTTGCATATTAAATTGGGCCTACAATAAAGTGTAGAGCGGCCTAAAGCCTTTATACATACCTTTTTAGTGCAAGAATACTAAGCTATTAAAATAATTATTGTGGGCATGATTTTATAAATCATCTTTAAATGTTGCACATACTGTACATGTGGCACATTGAATCCTTAGGATTAGCTGTATCTGTGGATGGCTACCTTAGTGACTACCTTACCTATAGGTCAGTAAGCCTATCATCAGTGATTAATATTTGCTAATAATATATTGGATTCATGTTAAGATATTTTAATTTGGAAAACACCTTCAAAAATTAACTATAATTTGGTGGCCCTCCTGCAATGACTCTGAGGACCCCCTAGGGGTCCCGGACCCCCTGTTGAAGATCTCTGATATAAACCAAAAATAATCTCCTCAAACATACTGTATATATCTTGTTCTACAATCCATCCACATTCCATCAATCCACATTATGCAATGTTTAAAAAAAATGTTGGTACATAACTGGTTTCCTCAAAAATGAGACTCATTCAAACAAGGAACCTGTGCAGTAAGAAACACTGATCCCTAGTCCTACACTGCTCAGGACTCTGTGCCTTGCTCAATGGCATTTTAGCAACTGAAGGTGTGAAGAGTATCGTCATCACTAACGGAGCACAAAATGTAGCTACTGTCATCATTAGTTATCTTCATTACTACCACTTCCCTCCATGCTGAGGTTAATCTGTGCTAACACCTCACTTGTCATCATCATTCATCACCTACATCATCCTCATTATCTCTCCCCCACACACACACACACACACACACACACACACACACACAGAGTACCCATCATTGTTGTTAATCATCAATAACAATACCTTATTTGTCAGGGAGGAATGTTTACAATGGGATCCACCCCCCTCCCCCCCAAGCGTGTGAGCCCCTCCCCCGACACCGCGGTGTGTCAGTGTGCCACCAATTACTGAGCGCAAACTGAATGAGGTCATAACGGGATGGGGTCATTAGCAAAACAAACCCGACCCCGTGGGGCAAAAGGAGGTGAGGAAGATCTGCACCCCCCTCAACATCCCACCATGACTGTATTTAAACACCCAAGCATACACCCAAAGGCCTCTTACTCAACAAGTGTAGGAGTTTCACACAGAGCCCTGGTAGTTTATTTTTGGGCTGTATATCAGGACCTTGGCATTCTTTTACTATTCACCTTACTGTAGTTTCTGCTCAAACATATTTTGGTGACACTGAAGCACTGCATTACATCACGCATACAAAAGCAAATGTTACATTTACATGCAAGAAACTGATGGCTACTCTCAAGCCAGTGCTTGTGATATTGTTCATGCCATTT